>NC_051178.1:54295816-54357325 GCF_013339695.2 Rhipicephalus sanguineus
TCTGGTCCTTCTATTCGAGGTTCCTCTGATGTTACTAGTCAATATGACTTAAGCTCAGGGAACGTTTTCCCTTGAGTATAACGGCCTGTGGTCCGTAAATATAAAGTACGGCTCTTGCTGCAAAGTTGCAGCTTGAAGTTTGAGAATGCGATGTCAACGCGCCCGTTTCGATTGGCTTCGCGAGCCCGCCGCTCCGGATCGGCGGGGGCAGGCTACGTCGACGCGACGCCGGGGAGACAGGCCTCGTCATAAGCTGCTTCGCATCTAAGGGTACCTTGAATAGATATGGCGTAGGGGGTACCTTGCATGATTTATACTAGAGCACGCGCCGCAGTGAAGCGAGCGCTCTATCGCACGTCCATATGTCAGGCAAACATCCTTTTCTGCACAACATGCGCGAGCTCTCCGCTCGTGCGATAACTTCGTTCTCGTTTTTCTTCCATATAGCTAGTGGCACCGTTTTCGCAGGCAAACATTCCTTTCTGCACACCATGCGCGAGCTCTTCTCTCGTGCCAGCACTTCGTTCTCTTCTTCTTCCATAACTAGTGGCACGCAGGGGGACAGGCCGTTCATTAGCTGCTTCACATCTAAAATCGCGCCGGCGACGCAAGAGGACAGGGACAGGGACGCACCAACTAGCCCCGCACAAAATTTTATTGGAGGAAGGGGCGCACACAATCTGTGCCCCTTCCGTCCCTGTCTCCTTGCGCTGTTTTAGATGCGAAGTATCTTATGGCGGAGTTCAATCCGGTGGTGGTGGTGGGTGGTGGGTGTGCGCGTGACCACCCTTACTGCGCATGCGCATACCCCTCCCCTCCCCCTCTCCACTTCCCTTCTCCCCTCCCCCTTCCCACTCTCCTCTGAAACGCGGGCTAGACATGCCGAAATTCTCTCCTGCGCACGATGAGCACCAGCGCATGCGCGTCCCCTCCCCCTCTCTCTCCTCTCCTACGCTGCCCCCCTCTCGTACGCCTGCCGACTGCGTCCCCGCTCGCCCTGTGAGAATTAACGGACAGGCTAGAAGGAAGACAAGACGCGCGTAGCGTTCTCTTCGCGTTCCACGACGCGAGGTCGGTAGCATGCCCAAAGAACGCCAACGGAACGCGATCGTGCAAGCGTTCCGGCTTCGCATCGCCTCATGGTCCCCTTTAGCGGGAAATGATGTAATTTTTTCGTTACAATGCGGCCAAACCAACTAGCCCACGGCAAGCATTAACATCACTGGTCAACTTTCAAATTATTGCTTGAATCGCTAACAGGCCAATAAAGGTTGTAGGCCGCCTCGAATAGCCTCGGAATAAAGCACTCATTTCGTCCTGAGATTAGCGTAGTCTTTCTCTTCTTTTTTTTAGAAAAAATCAAAGCCAGCGAACTATGAAACAGACCGCTGCTCAATCGTTTCCCAGCGAAACGGCGGCTGCTGTTATCGACGAGGATCGAACGGGACAATTCCGTACTAAGTACTGCACGTACTTCTGTTTCCACCGTTTTCAGTTCGTGTCGTAGCTGCATGATTTTGCCTCGGACATTCACGTGAGAGCCGACTACACCTTTAACGGTCATTTTCTTAGCAAGGCTGACGTGCGTGTATTTCGAGCAATTGCGCAGTCGTTATATCTTATGTCGCGCTTCTGTGAGCATTGTCTTCGGCATGTAGGGTGCTTTGATGGGCTTTGCGACCTAACTGTTGTTGGGACAATAGTCGTCCTCTGGTGATGCTGTCACGCGACGCTCAGCATATCTACAAAACGAGAGGGGCGCGCAAACTGATAGTCATCAGTGCACCGTAACGGTTTCCGTGCTTATATATAGATCGCAACCTCTCTAACCAACCACGACTGACCGCGCCTTTTCATGCCTTCAAAGAGGGTGAAGCACTGCACGACGCGTCGATAAACGAACTCAGCCGTGTTACGTGGAAGTTCGCTTGGAAGCGATGGAGCATCTATTAAGTATAGCACCGGTTCGCTGGTCGAGCGAGAAATTTTGCGCCATGGACAAACACTTACGGAAGACACAGCATTTCGCCTATGCAGCGAAAAGCTCCCAATCTTTCGCATTTAGCGTACTTCATAGACTTGTGTTTTTCCTCGTGCCAAACAACCATGCAGGCAAATTTGAACAAAAAATAAAACGTTCGTTTGCTATAGATGCCTACGACATAGTAGGCATGTTGCTGATTAAAGCAATACATGAAAACTTGACAAACACTTACTCAATACCAGGGATGTAACCAGGGGAACCCCCCCCCCCCCCCCCCCGAAAATTTTAGATCTTGCATGTGTATATATACATGCACACGTACAAACGCACGCACGAACATTCATAAAATGTGGTTGCCCCCCTGAAAAAAATCTGGCTATGCTAGTGTCAAAAGAAAGTGATGAAAAGCATGTTGTTTGTAAAGTACACCTGTCTCTACTGCTAATGTCAAGTTGGTGCGATTTTTCTAAAGCTCTTGCTTTTTTGTGATCATTATCTGGGACACCCTGAATACTTCTAAGATGTATTAGAAACGAAAGAAAGAACAGATCGAACAGTAATGTTTCCAAAAAAATTTCTACTCCAGGGTGAAGAAGGCATCCTGGCATACACGGAAGTCAAAACGGTGAGTGATTAAAATCTAACATACAGGGCGGCTGTTTTTGGCACGATCATTCAAATTTCGTTGCTTGGGATGCGACATTCAGTGCGTCCACACCGAAGGCGGCACCCCCAGAAAAAGATGCGGCACAGAAAATCCCTTGCTCAGTTGCCACATTGGCTATGAATCATTACCTAAACTGCCGCTCACACGCAGCAGGTACAAATGTTTTCGAATCGTGGACGTGCCCTTTGTTGTCCTTTGAGATATTTCGGATTTTTTTACATTTTCACATGTGCTGCCTTCTTAATCTTTAGCGTTGGCAAGAGCATTAATTGATTCTTGTTTTCTTCCCACAGGTTGTGACGAATATAACGGAGAAGAATTCGTGAACATTCACTGGCGGTAGCTTTTGCAACTCACGCTGCCTTACAATTTTTGCTAGTTTTTATAATAAGCTCGCTTAGAATAAACTTTTTCACCATTTCCGTGCAACTGTTTCGTTGTCATGGGGAATTGTGGTTGCGTGTATGACGCTTATCTGGTTACCAGTGCTATAGCATAGAAATTGTTGCACTGCGCGTACACAAGGCAAATTTGAACTTTGGCCATTTGCCCAGTCTGTTTGATGCGGGTTAGTTTCACCCCACCCACTGGAAAATTCCTTTGCAAGTTTACTACGTAACACTACTTGGCACCCACGTGCCACCTCAGTGGTACTAATGACCTATATTAATCTAGGGAGTACTAGGGAGCGCAAAGTCTAAATTTATTTGCGAAACTCGTGTCGTATATCACTGCGTGTGCCTTCGAAATTAATTCTATACTGGACGGTACATGTCGAGTTTGCTTTCATTCCGGAATGTGCGCTCTGTATAAAATGTTAGTGGGGACGGGCGGAAGACTTGACAGCGTCCAAACAAATCTGTCTTCCCTCTCCTTTGCCCGTCCTCTCACCAAGTGGTTCCGAACGGTGTCGTGTCGCGCAAACACGTGTGGACACGCTGTGAGCCGCGGTCGACGTGTACGGACCGCGTTCCTGGCTGCCACGGGGGCGAAGTTTGCTCATTATATCTCGTAGTGCGTAACCACTACTAGCAAGTGGTTCTTCGACTGAGCTGCACGCAAAGAACTCCCCTTTTATACCAATTGCACTACCAGCAATGTCAGAAGGACGAGCGGGAGCGCCTCAACCCAGTTGTGTTCTTTGGTTGCTGTGAGCTCTGCCGTGAGCTGGCGATGAAAACGCTCCACCATGCCATTGCTCATGGTGCGGTACGCCTTTGTACGTATGCGAGAGGCGCGATGAGCTGAGTCATGGCAGCGAAGTGGGTGCATTCGAACTGCCGGCCTTGGTCAGTTGTGATTGTGGAGGGCACTCCAAAGCGGGCAACCAAGTGATACAAATATGTACTGGAAACCGTTTTCAGCGGTGATGTCCGCGATAGGAGTGGGTTTCCGCCCAACAGGTCAATCTATCTACGCGCGTCAGGCAATACGCCTCTCAGTGGCAGGGTGGTAGTTGGCCGACTGTGTGCAGGTGAACATGATCAAATCGCGAGACCGTGGTTGGGTGTGCTCGAAGTGCTGTCAAGGTGTTGTGTCGCTATCTTTCGGAACACTGGCATGCGACGCACTCACGTGTCCAGCGCGGACGTCGTGATGAAATGCATGGCCAAACGAACTTTCACGTCACCACTCTCTCTGTGGCTCTAATCCTGGATGAGAAAGCCCGTGCAGAGATTAACACATGGGAGGTTAGAAGGCACAAATGGGTGATCTGCCAGTACTTGTGTCACAGCAAATGTTGCCTTGGTATCCGGGAAATGGCAGCGCAGCTTCAGGGCTGTAATCGCGTTCAACAGGTTCTCGCTGCTCGTTGGCGCCGTGGGAGCACCAAACGAAAAAAAAAAAAAAAAAACGCGTCGCCGCCGGTTGACTATTATTAAATCCTAAATACTACACATGTCTGAACGCACCTACATGTATCTCTACGCATGAAATGCGAAAAGTATGATGCAGTCAGTGTAGGTATTACCGAGCGGATGTATACCGGATGTTAAGCGGCATGCGAGTCATCACGTGCCGATACATGCAGTCAAAACTTGCTATAGTGAGCAGTGTGAGCTGGAACACCGAATTCGTATTTATTCAATGATTACTTGTTCACAAGCCGCTATGGCATTGAATGCCATAGCGGCTCGTGATCGGGTTTAACCAAACTGTAGAGAGGTGTTACAGTGTTCAGGTATACAGATGATATTGATTTTAATTGACAAGCCACGCGCTGTACAAAGAAGTGAGCACATTCTAAACGTGTTTAAAGAAAAAGGGATGGGACTCGAATTCACTTGCGAGATGCCTTGCTCTGATATAATTTGCAGTTTCTTGACACATGCATTACGTTTCACTGCGGAGCATGCTTGCGGGTAGCATAGCCCGCGTTCAGCGAAATCGGTGTTTAATTTCGCGTCGGCGCATTCAAATATTGTTAAACGAGGAATTGTCTTGTCATGATTACGCACGGCATTGGAAAAAAACTTGCGCACAGAAGATGAGCAGTAGTTTCCAGCTGCAAAGTGATCAAAGAGGCGGGATATCCTGCGTATCGCGGTATCGGTTCCGAAAATATGTTCGCATGGCACAGAAAGATTAACACGGACGTCCTCCATCCGTAATAATGAAGAAACTAGAAATATTGCAGTTATTCCACATAAGAAGTCGCACAGCCTGAAGAACGTAGGGAAGCGATGTGGGGGTGAAGGTTGTGTTTGCCGCCCCAAATAAGCTTAGTCGCATTAAGGTCGCAGGGGTCTGCGGTGGGCAAAGAAAAATGCGGTCAGAAGCATGCCAATTGTTTTGTAGATTGTGTCGGAGTTAACCGCAAATTTCCATTTCTTGTGTCCACATGTACATCGGCCAGACTGGCCGATGTATTAATACGCGCGCCTCAGCGACCATCGAAATTCATTGAATGGAGCCGTCTCATCTCGCATCGCTACATATGTCAGTCATGAAAATGTAATCCCATCTTCGAAAGCACAGTAATTTTGTACCATCAACCTAATCGGACAACGCGAGAAATTTCGGAGGCATATCATGTCACAAATAACGCCACACTTTGTGTCAGTCAACCTCCTCAGTCGTTACAAGACAAGGAATTCAGCTTTATTAATCGACTGTAAACACGCGTTGTTTGTTTTGACTTTTTGGGCCTCTTTATGACACGCGCGACGAACTCCCATTTTTGTATATATGCTTTTTTTCACGCGTTCAATAAACTTTCAGTTGTGTGTGAGCGCTGGTTTGTGCAATTTCCTTCCTTGTACTGCTCCTTTTTTTTTCGCTCTAAGTATTATTCCACCTGTAGTTAGAGCACAAACGAAGGTTAGTAGGCACTTATCGTTCGTTACATATAGGGTGTGAGCGACGCAATGAATGTATCTCATTTTCCCAAATGCCGACCACACTTTCTCGTGTACTCTTTAATTATCAGAACCTCACACTGTAGTCGTCGACAGTGTCGATGGACGTTGATTCCAAATGCTTCCGCGAATCATAGACCGCTCCTGCACTTCATAGGCAACAGAGTTGTATTTTTTTTTTCATTTACGCCTTAATAAGGCGCACTGGCGCAAAAAAAAAATAATAAAAGGTTACGCTTCTGAGCCGCTCAACTGGTCCAACAGTGGACAAATGTAAATCGTCGAGAGGCCGTCGCAGCTAAACACTGAAGTTCGTGATTGAATTGCGCAGTAACATTTGAACCTTGCCAAATTCACTGTGTCTGAGTAGTCCTGGCACGGCGCAAGCGGAAAGCTACAGCGCGAGCCCGCGCGCTCGTCGCGGCTGCTGCTGCGGCGTACGCACGTCTCCCATGAGCGCTTGCGCGCCCGTTGGTGGCGCTCGTGCGCTTGAAAAAGGTCTATTGGCTCTCGGAAAAGAGCCCGTCGGAACAGCGCCTAGCTACTTTCAAACAAGACTCAGCATCAAAGTGGCCTTGTCGTTGTTTTTTATAAAGTACCGAAACCAATGCTTTACGCATGGATAAGACAGTGCCACCCGATATTCCTGGAAGGAAGTAACGTTGTTAGGCGTCCATTATGAAATTAGGATCCCAGCAGGAATCGAACCCAAACATTTTGCGTGGCAATCAGGTATTCTGCCACAGAGCCACGCCAGGTCAACAAACTGGTTTCGAAAAAAAGCCTATTCAGGCGTAAGGTCGGTGCACCGTCAAATGTGTGTGTGTGGTGCAGGCTATCTGATTTGCAAGAAAGCAATAAACACTACATGATACTCCTACGATGTGCAGTGATTCCACTCCTGCGCCAACTGCGCCAAAGTGCGCCAAATTATATTTACTGCGCCATCCTGATAATATCGACGAAAATTGCGCCAAACTGCGCCAAAGTCTCAGGTTTGGGGGCGTCTCACCGGCAATCGCACCGCCGGCGCGTCCGAACATGTGCAGCTTGATTTAGGGCTGCCAAAGTCGCAACCATGGACCAAGAATTATTCCGCTGAATAAATAGCGCTCGTGCGTGCGTCCCGAGTAAGCCACAATGCCATGCACGGTGCCGACGCAGCTTCTGTTCTGCAAGTCGGTTCTACAGCAAAATGCGCTCTCCGCAGAGGCTCCTGACGTCTAGGCCTATCGGTAGCGAGAAAGTTGCGACGGCGATTCATCGGGCGCGGTCTGTTCCCGAAACGCTGCTGATAGCTCGTTTCAAGCGCCGCACGGCACGTAAGGAAAGCAATGTTCAGTAATAACTACATGCGTGCCGCTAAAATGTCTGTCACTTCTGTTTCTGGACATCGCGGAATGAAATTTGGGATCGCTAGCAGTAGATATGGAACAATATCGGATTTTCCTTGCTTCGCGTTTATGGAAGAGCACGCGAACGGTGGGAACGCGTTGACACTTTTCCTCAGATATACTTTATCCATGGATCTTCATCCAGAAGAGCTTTTTCATAATTCCTTCCACCAGCACATCCGAGTTTGTAATCACTCTGCGGTAAATACCCCCTAAAAGGCCCTGCCCTTCGAGCTCACGAGCTAGGGTTCCAATTAGAATATTTTGCTTGCTTTTTTAAAATGTCATCTGATTAATAAAAGCATATCTCCTGGTCGGAGCAGCCGCAAATACGCAGCTGTCAGTAGCGGGGCCATCGCTGACGGCCCACGGGGAAGCGGCTACCCCATGTTACACGTCCGCCCCTCGCTTTCGGTGGTCAATAGCTGACGGGTAAAAAAAACTCAGTTTCGCTTAAGGGCGAAGCAATGAATGCGATATCAACAAATTGTATTGTTAAACCCAGGTGAAAAATTGCAACTGGAAACAACTGGCCCCAACTGGGACCAGTTCAACTGGTTTATGGTCAAATTCCCAGTGGGACCCACTGGGACCGAATTCCCAACTGGGACCCACTGGCAACTGGTCCCAACTGGGAATTTGACCATAAACCACTTGACCTGGTCCCAGTTGGCACCCACTGACAACTGGTCCCCACTAGGAATCCTGCCATAAACCACTTGATCTGGTCCCACTTATTTCCAGTTGGCAGTGGGTCCCAGCGGGACCAGTGGCTCTTACTGAGATCTCAACAAGAGCCAGTTGCCCGTTGCAAATGGTGTCCCATTAGGAACTACTGTCTGAAGCTGGTCCCATTAAAAATTAAACGTGATGTGGCTATTTAATTCCTGGGGCTCCAGTGCAAGATAAAAAAAAACAACCTTGGATACTCATCAAATGTTTATTTTACAAACATTACACAGCACTCAAATTTTAGTGTTTGGCGGCAATCCTGAATTTTTCCGTGAGATTCACGTACCCGTGACCAATGGGAGAGCGTTGCTGTAAAATAAGAGGTAACATATGTTACATGCGTGTCTCAGAATAGCCATATCAATTTATTACACACAGCAGACCAGCGTTCTAAAAATTCACACTACGAACACTATTCCAGAGATCATGCCGGATGTAATCCGATTTTTTAAGTCGCTTACCTCAGCGCGAAAGACATAATAACTACGGGCAGTAAGGCGATCGAAAGCATCTTTGTTTCCACTCGAATGTATGTACCTACAGATGCAACAGGTTCGGGAATATCCATTTGCAGTGCAAAATACGGCCCCTTTGCGCTTTCTTTAAAAGTCGCGGACGGAGCTACAAATTTGCACGAGTATATTATAGTTATTTAGCATGCCGTTCAAAATACTATTGCACGGCACTCGTTTTCTGTGATGCTCCAAAACAAATGGCAGAAAATTAGCAAGCACTCCGCACAAAACCTTAAGCAAACAGGCAGAACCACCTATTAGAGCAGTGCCGAAAGAACTTGTTTACAATGCGGCGTTCCATCGTCTGAACACTCAAAACACTTTGCATGGCATTATATCAAGATGTTCTCTAGGATATTGAACAACTAGCACTCGAAGCATAAGTGATATATAGTTACCTTCAAACGGCTGCATCGCCGACAAGGCGCAGGCTTGCAGCATTCCGCACACAATGGATCCACATATCCATGTTGTCACAGGAAAAAACACTTGTCCGGCGTTCACCCATAAAGACTTCCAGAGATGAAACTGTCGGACACTAATTCGACAAAATCTAAATTACGCACGCCATGACTGCACGTTCCTTTTGAAAAACAGCACAACTAAGCACCGCTTCCACGGACCACCACCACAAACACTTCCACCACTCGGCAGCTAGCCCTCGTACACATGTGGTGTACGAAACTAGTATGGCTGTGTTTCTAAATTTTCTGCCTTGATTATCGAGCTTCTTTCTTCCATTAAATAGTGCGGAATTGGTATGAAATAATTCTTTTCAGTTTATTTATGTGTAATCTTTATGTTTCATTACTTTACTGCTTCATTGTTTGAGCGTATGAGATACGGAAACTGATGTGACGGCTGTCGAGGTTGTTGGGGAGAGAGCAGAGAGAGTGTGGCGTGCGTTTGTGTCGGCAGCATCGTAGCAGCATGTCGGCGGCAGCCTCGGAAATGGTAGCTCTCAGCTCTGCTCGATTTTTCTTTGTCGTACGTACGGAAGTATCGCTGTGCAGCACACAAGCCAATCGAGTAGGCATGCTCTCAGTGAGACAACGACAATATTAACACCCCCGACGTCAATCGGGCCCGCTTCGCCTGCGGGTATCCGCGTTGGACATAAAAAGATTGACAACAGCTGATGACAGCAGTACTGGTGCTAAAACAAGCGTACGTTTCACTGCACTGTGTTGCGCATTTGCGCAACGGAATAATCGACGATAATGCATGATTTAAAAAAAATACATATCAGGTCAGGTAAGACTGTTATATTATTGTAATGGGGTTAAAACAACGCGAAGAGGAGGATGACGTCTAAACAAGAAAAGATAATTCATTCGCAAACCATGAGACGCTATTTTCGTATTCTCTCATCGTCCTATCATCTGTGTTCATAACGGCCAGTGATCAGGTACCCTTCTGTGAGTATGACACAAAAAACTCTTGATAAAACCCATTCGCTCAGTCCAGCAATGCTACGTCGATACATTCGAGTTCAATTTTTTTCGTTCACTGTGAAAAATCGTACAACCAGAGTAACTGGTCGCACGTCGAGTTAGCGTACAACTGGGACCATTTGCTTCCAATATAACTGGATATGGTTTCCAACTGGGACCAGCTGTCTCCAGTTCAACTGGTCATGGTTCCCGTTGGTGGCCAGTTGAGTTGTAACTGGGACCAGCTGCTACTGGAACCAGTTGCAATTGGATCAACTGGAACACTTGAGTGTAACTGGGACCAGCTGCTAACTGGAACCAGTTGCAACTGGAATCAACTGGGACCAGTGGTTTCCAACTGGGGCCAGTTGGCCTGCAACTGGGACCATTTGATCCCAGTTAACACCAGTTGAAACCAGTTGGATTCCCAGTTACACATTTTCACCTGGGCCGCATGCCGCCAACACGCTCGAGCTCGACCAATGAAGCGAAATGGTTAGAGCGATGGAACGTGCAGTCACGGCCACAATCCACGCCTCTCGGCGAACTTCTTCGACGTTGCGAAAAGCATACGTGTTATTCTTTTCGATATTCATGTTTCGATCGTGCTGATCGAACCTGCAACATGCGAGTGAAGTACACACGGCTGGAGTCTCAGCATGGTTGTGACACAAGCGCTACTGAATGGCATGTTAAATGCTTCTGTCCGTTGAAGACGTAACTCCGCGTTTCGACTGCGCAAGTAATGACGACGGGGTATTATCACTGAACACTTTATGTTTGCAAGCCATCATCACGCGCAGCAGCGATGGCGGCTACTCGCTGGCGGCCTACTACTGCGGCAAATCAGTCCAGGCAGGCTCGGTACTACTACCTCGGAGTGCCGTTCAGCTCATACGTCAATTCTAGTTCATACAGGTTTATGTAGCACGCACAGGATTTTGCAAAGCATCGTTATGCATTGTAACGGAGCTGAAATATAACCTTTCACTTCGCAGCAAATAATTAGGTGGAGAGTACTTAGCACTTTCCATCGTTTGGGAAAGTATTGTAGTCTCCTATCCTATCCAGCGCAGCTCATGACTTCATCCGGTGAAAGTAGCACGGTCCGTACGTCCGCACATCCTATCTGTTCCTATGCTAACAACGGGTTTGACGCCTCCTCCTGGCGCCATATTGAAAGCACGGCGCGCCGCCTATAGTTCGTGGGCATTGCGAATTGAACCAGCCAGTACCGTGCGTAAGAAGAAAGTAGACGAAATGTGCAGAAACAGGAACTTTTCAAGTCTGAACTTGCGTATGAGTGTGTCCCAGACGTTGGAGAACGATGCAGGGAATGTGTACCGACCTTCACAGGTGCATTAGACGGGCGGCCGCACTAAACCTAAATCGATGGCTTAACCCGATCCGGCTTCATGCACGGCCTCCGGGATGTGCGCCCAAAAGCGGATCTCTGAGAGCTGCATTCGTTGCGTTGGCGCATATTCCGTCCCCCTCATTTGTGTCGAGCGTTGTGAAAGCTTCGTGACATCAGGTGACACTGCAGAACAAGAACCGGAAACGGGGCGCGCTGCTAGCCGAGCTGCCGCCAATCAATAACGGCTGAAATGGACAGTCTATTACATGGACACATCGAGAAGAGCTCCCCTGGCGAAGTAAATATTTTTATGTCCAGATTCCCCGTTCGGGTTAAAAGCAAAAACTAACGGCAACGCGCCGCAATTATGGCGGCGGCGGCGGCGGCGTGATCCCTCTTGGGACTTTGGCAGCGACGCGAACGGCGTGAGCAAGAATAGGCGGCGGCGGCGGCGCACAGGTCTAATCATATGATCCAATGCTTCATTTCAGGGTCCCTTCAATGACTTCGGTTCACATGAAAGTGCATCGTTTCGTAGAGGAAATAATGTCGACTTTGCACTGGGCTTATAAGCTATTTATTTGTTAAGTTGGTTTCTGGCAAATATCGAACACTTCGTTTCACCTGCATCGTCGACAAATCTGGCCACCAGGTACGAAGGGATTCAGCCGAAACAAACAGAACGCTTTATTGTCTCAGACTACAGGTCACAAATGAAAACAATCGTGAGCAGAAACACTGGACGAGACGCTCATCAGAGATTTGTTATGGTGCGCCTTGAGATAGTATCTACCAGTCACTAGAAACACCTCGTCAAAAAAATATTCTGCATATACGCTCAAGTGTAAAGATAATCGCTCCAAATAACTCAATGAAATTCACACATGTACGGCATCTGCCTGCTGCATGGCTGGATGCAGTAACACCCAGCTTTGTATGACGTTCAAAGATGGAAAATATTCGCATGTCGCTCCGAAAAATGCAAGGCTGCCAACATCTTCCACAATTCGAGCTGCACATGCCGTGGTTCTTCCACTACCTTAGCGGATGTAAATATGGAATCCTTTCTGTCTGCGAAAATGGTTGGACATAGGTTGGAGGACTTTCCTCTGATTCGCAGAAGCAAATGGCGTGAGTGTGTCCTTTTCAGTGAGAATTATTTGGAGATGAAAACACGTCCACGCTCGGTAGCATCGAAATATGTTTTCATAACGCTTGCTTGTCTTCGGATGTTGGTTGAACTTTAGGCTGCAACGGCTTGAACCGGTGGACTATTTTAATAATTGCGCCTAGAGTGGTTTGCGGCAAAGTTTATACGGCCACAGATGGGACTCCAAACCGCGACTCCCTGAACGATTCAGCATGTGATGTGAACTTGTACAACCAATTTCAAAACTTCGCCCGCATACATTGCAGCCAGGTGCTTTCTTACCTGTTTTGGTGAAATTGCGGATTCCGTAAAAGTGCACTCGAACATATAGGGCATTGTTGATGTTTGACAGGCATCAAAGTTTGGGCCTCGAGTGTTATCGCTGCTAGATAATTTTCTACAGGACGTATTGCGACTCTAAACTTGCGACAAAGTGCGATGTGACAGAGAGTTCGTTGCCACTAGTAACAGGATCTTTGGCGATGTGATCCGATGCACTGTACTCGTGCGCTTGCTCTTAAGTGTGGAGCTGCATGCCGTTTCCTATAATAGCTTGCGTAGGAATGCAGCTGGGAATCAAAGACAATATATGGCGTTGGAAATGTTCATGTAGGCGGGGGCTTTGCGTTCGTCCTTGCAATAAGCTGTATTCATTTAGTGAACACGCTGGTGGCACCAAAGGCTATCCTGTCCGCTGATACTCTTCCGCGGGGGTCGCCCTCGTAAGGACACTCCCGAGCACGGGTTGACACTTGCCCTTCTGGTACATTCTCGCGTATAAATGTAGCAGGACATGAGTGGCAGGGGTAAGGCTTCTCGCCTGTGTGCGTGTGAGTGTGCGTTATTAGTGCTTGTTTATATTTTCATGTGCGACTACAGAACTGACAGCTAACTTTCTTTGTCCTAGAGTGAAGATGTTGATGACATGAAAGGCCCCCGGTTGTAGCGAAACTCTTCGCGAATATGTTGCATCTGTAAGGTCGATCGCCATTGTGCTTCGAAAGATCCCCGTTTAGGCAATTCAGTGCATACACAGCATTTCACAGGCGGCATACGCAAAGCTTCTCACCTGTATGCGTGTGGGTGTGCGTTGTTCGTCGTTGTTTACAATGAAATTTGCGCCGGCAGAACTGACAGCTCAACTTTATTTATGCCTGAGTGAATAAGCTTGTGCTGCGACAGGCCCGAGCTTCCAATGAAAGTCTTCCCTCATGTGTCGCACTCATGACGTCGCTCACCAGTGTGGCTTATAACATGCTTTTTTAGCGATTTCCTGTGCGTGAATGCAGCAGGACACAGGTTGCAGACATACGGCTTCTCGCCTGTATGCGTGCGTACGTGCCTTATTAGTGACTGTTTCCAATTAAATTGCCAGCTGCAGAACTGACAAGTAAACTTCTTTATCTCTGAGTGAATGAGCTTATGATTGCAAAGGCCAGAAGTTCTAGCGAATGTCTTCCCACATATATTGCACCTATATGGTCGCTCACCAGTGTGAGTAAAAACATGATCCTTTAGCGAATGCTTGCGCGCGAATGCAGCAGGACATAAGTGGCAGGCGTACGGCTTCTCACCTGTATGTGTGCTGGTGTGCGTTGTTAGTGCTTGTTTAGACTTAAATTTGCGCCCACAGAACTGACAGGGAAGCTTATTGATGGCCGAGTGAATAAGCTTGTGATGCGAAAGGGTCTCGTCTGCAGTCAACCTCTTCCCGCATATGTTGCACCAATGAGATAGATGACCATTATGGGTCAGATAGTGCGTTTTTAGGGTCTTCAAGTGTGCGAATGAAGCAGGACACAGGTGGCACACGTACGCCTTCTCGCCAGTGTGCGTACGAGTATGGACCCGGAGATGATCACTGCGCCAAAATTTTCGGCCACACACATCGCAGCCAAACATTTTCTTGCCCGAATGAGTCCGCGTGTGGCGCAAAAGGTGTGATTTGTCGGCGAATCTCTGTCCGCACGCATCGCACTGGTGCGGTCGTTCCCCGGTGTGTGTCAACGTATGTAATTTTAGATGGTTACTTGTCGCGAACGTGGCAGGGCACGACGAGCATTCGTAGGGCCTTTCGCCTGTGTGCGTGCGACTGTGCATGACGAGGCTCGCTTTGGTTACGTATCTCCTGTCACACGCATTACAGGCGTACGGTTTCACACCTGCGTGGACTAACAAGTGCGTTCGCAGCGCCGACTTGCGCTTGAAAAATTTCTGGCACAGGCGCACACTGCAGAGGTTTCTTTCCCGAATCCTTGCTGTCTGTTTGTGCACGGGGTATTCTGATCTTGCCAGGGGCCCTGAAAATGGAAGAATATATATATATATATTCATTATATACGGGTATTTAATAAATTATGGGAGCATTTTACCTTGTATATAAAGCGAACTATAAGAGCATTGGAAACAAAAGCAATATACACCTCCAGTATCTTAGGAACGCCAAAAAAATAAAGCACATCCTTTTCGCCTCATAGTTGGTGAAGCTAAGATGTTATGAGATACTAGACTGACATACGTGCTGCTTGACTGAAATAACAGTCTCAAACAGGAGCGGTGCCTTTATCTGACTATTCTGATATTGAAAAAAAAAAACATAATTCCATTAACTGTAAAAACTCAGCCAAAAGAATTCTAACCGATGCATGCGAATTAACGGCAAATTCTAACCCACGAAATTCATGTAGCCGTTGAATGCGGTAAAAAAGACTAAGATTAAAAATAAAAATCATACTCATAAAACTTAGTAAATCATAAAGATACAGAAAAAATAACAGAAAATTGAGGAAGAGAATACATACAATAATGAAATTGGTGAGCTAGTAAGAATTGTATGTCGTGAATGGATTGATAGTTAAAGTTATTTGAAGTTTGCACACTTTGCCTGTGTGTTAATGGAATGGATATTAGGCAGCGGCTTTTACAGGTTCCAAATTGCCACACGCCAGATTTATTCCTGACGGCGGCATGAATTTAAGTTTGTGTATGGTTTACCACGGCATGCATTTTCGTGAAGCGTTAGCTAGCATTGTATACTAACAAGCATTTGTATGAGGTAACGTTACCTTTCCGTTTACATCGCGTGTTATTATTGCCAGTCGTGTCAATCTCACCATGCGACTGCAAAAGGCCCTTGCGGTCTTGTTCCTACACTGTATTTTACATACCCAGCTAATATGAATAACAAGCAAATAACACGGATTTGAATTTATGTTCTCGTTGTACAGCATATTTGACATCCGCAGCTACTATTGCATCACTAGCAAGTATTGTACTAATCGCGGATTATGCTACCCATAACAAAAAGGAAAAAAAAAATTACACCATCTCCCGCTAAAGGGGACCATGAGGCGATGCGAAGCCGGAGCACTTGCACGATCGCGTTCCGTTGGCGTTCGTTGGGCATGCTACCGACCTCGCGTCGTGGAACGCGAAGAGGGACGCTACGCGCGTCGTATCTTCCATCTAGCCTGGCCTTTAATTCTCACAGGGCGAGCGGGGAACGCGGTCGACAGGCGGACGAGAGGGGGGCAGCGTAGGAGAGGAGAGAGAAGGGGAGGGAACGCGCATGCGCTCGAGCTCATCGCGGCGTTGCGCAGGAGAGAATTTCGGCATGTCTAGCCCGCGTTTCAGAGGAAGAGTGGAAAGGGGGAGGGGAGAGGGAAAGTGGGGAGGGGAGGGGAGAGGGGAAGGGGTGAGGAAAAGTGGAGAGGAGGTGTGTGGAGAGGGTATGCGCATGCGCAGTAAGGGTGGTCACGCCGCACACCACCACCACCGGATTGAGATCGGTCGTAAGATACTTCGCATCTAAAAACAGCGCCTAGGACAGGGAAAGAACGACGCAAGGCGCGCCGACTAACAACAGTTTTATTGCAGCAAGGCAGTATATGGAAAAACAATGCCTGCTAGCACATGCGCAGTGCACATCGTCATGTCGGCGTGAGTGAACAAAACGTAAAAGAGAAGTTAAAAAAATAAACAAAATTCACCACAGCTGTGAATATCGTCAGAAAACAGATAAAAGTGACAGATACACGTGACACTGAGGTGCACTATCTAAGAAACTAATTTCTTTCCTACTAAGACACAGCGATGCTCCGCTAACGCACGAGTCACCCCAATGGCGTAGCCAGGGGGTGGCACACCGGGCCCTTGCCCCCCTCCCTTCCCCCATTTTTTTTCTGCCATGGGATGCGGAGCACCAAATGACGCTCACCCACATCTGCGTGCCCGGCCCCCACGTCACGTCAAGGAGGTGCCCCCACCCCTCCGAAAAAAATTTCTGCGTACGCCCCTGAGTCACCCTTCCTAACCGAGCCACACGAAATCTTGGCGACAGTTAGCTAGCACCTTGCAAGAAAGAAACTCGCTGAACATTAGCATGTTCCACGATGTAGGGCGAGATTGCTTCCCTTTTTGTTGTTAAGGTTATTTGAATGTCCCCTTAGGCGCATGTTGAGGACACTCCCGGTTTGGCCGATGTAAGTTCGACCATAGGACAGGGGCGACCTTACACATTACCACAGCGCACTCACAAACGGACTGGCGTGTTTGGTGTTGTATGCAGCCTTCTTGGGTCATTCTCGGTGCAGAAGTTTCCAAATCCTGCCCAACTGAATTGGGGATGTAAGCAAAACGAGGATTCCTACCCGCCCTGCTACCTTCTTGATGTCGTGTGAAACTCAGTGAATATAGGGAATTACACTGGCCTTCTTCCAATTACTTGCTTTTTTGGGGAGTTGCGGCTTGTCCCGTAAGAAATTCAGAAGAGTTTCAGCAAGGTCGCCTAAAAGGGGGAAGGGGTCCGGCGTCACTCAGCCTAATTCTCTCTTGATTCAGGAAACTTGAGTGAATTCTATGCGGACATGACATCGATGAGCGTTAGATAGGGTGGTGCGTCCGATGGTCCGCTTCACGAGTTTCGACTGGGCGGAGTTGAAGGGAAGGAGGCCTTTGTTTCAGCGCAGGGCGTTCTGCCAGCAAACATGATCCCCGAGAAACGTAAAGCTTGTGTCGAGGAATCTCAGACGGTGTGTCGGAACGGAACGAAAACCGAAAAAGAAAAACGAAAAAAAAACTACATTTTTGACCGGAACGAACACGTAACTGAAACTTTATCTATTATTTCGTTCCGGAGTGAAACCGGAATTTTTTAAATCCTTTTTTCGGTTCACGAGAAAACTTGGCAATCCGGAAGAACTGAGGTCGTGCAACGTGAGCAATTATGCATATCTCAGGGTACAGTATTAGCGCGTACCTCAGGCAGGAATGACAAAGCAAACATGTGTTGAAATTGTGTGTGTGAAAAACGAAAACAGTGGACACCAGAGATGCTTATATTAACGGTAGTAGACTGTTGCGCGCCTGTCACGCAAGCCAGCGTGGAGAGGGCATTGTCGGCGCTCAAGTTTTTTACAGCGAAAGCTTTTATGAGATCACAACATTCGATTTTGGAGCCATAGTTGTCCGGCGGCGCCGGTGTCCGCAACCGCTATCGCGTTAAATAAGAAAAAATGAAATGAGAAACCAATTTCTAGGATCTGAAGGGATTTTAACCCGCGCCCTCTGCGTGGCAATCGAGTATTCCGCCGCAGTGCCACGCTTGTGCTTGTAACTCCTTCGCAAAAATACTCTATACAGGCGTCATGTCGGGCAAGGAATCGTGTTAACATATGTAATATATGTAATATTGTGTGGCAGAAGAGTAAAATAACAACCTGGCGTCACACGATGCGAATTGCGCAACGCGTCGTTCGTTGAATGCTTCCAACCCGTTACAAAAGGCTCAGCCATAATTATTATTCGTAATCAGCCACAGCACAAAGTGCACATAATGGCTTACAGATGTGTGGCGGTTACCACGATTCCCCGAAAAGTGACGAAAAATGGCATAGTGGATGCTTCGCTACTTCAGAAAAATTACGGTGAATTATGGTGCAGTGGTACATTGCATGTGTACTTGTAGTACCTCAAGGAAGTCTACAACGGCCTCTATAGAAAGGCCGCTCTTCCAGCTTTCGCTGTGACTGTGCTGCGTGTTTGGCAGCACAGTCACAGCTGGTGACCTGGCGATATTTTCATCAGGACAGCGGTCTCGCACATCAGAGAGTACACTCAATGACGGGCTGCTTCTGAGATCGTGATCACTCCCTTGACACAAAGCATTGAGCCCCCTAAAAAATCGCAATTGCCTTTTGAGAAAATAACTACGACTTTGAAGGCTATACTGATTTGTGCTAGTTGGTAGAAATTCGAGGTACAGTTATTTCGGCTCCTTTCAAGAACGTGTTCTACCCCTGTGTCACTTTTTTAAGAGCAGGGCAAGTAACTCTATCACAAATCATATGTTTTCTACGATTACTTTAACTTCAAATTATTTCATTAAAAAAACCATTACGTACCGTTACGGAACATTTTTTTTTCGTTCCGGAACAGGAACGGAGTGGAACTGTTTGCGGTGGAACGAAACTAAAACCTAAGCGAAAAACATTTCGTTCCGACACCCTGATCTCTGCTCACCTTGCGTCAGGACCTCACTCGTGGGGGTGAAATAATCGAAAACTCGGCTGAAGACGGCAACAAGGGACGTCATTTGAGTGGTCACATCATATTCTGTCTTCCGGAAAAGTATCAGGAAGTCGTCAACGTAGGGAAACACATGACGGACGCCCGATTCGGAAAGTTCAGCCTCCAGGCATCAGTCCATGCTTGCCAACAAAAGGTCGCTCAGTGCTGGTTGGACACAGGACCCAATGGAGTCTCCTTTTCTTTGTACCATCACTTCATCGTTGAAGGTGAAAATTGTACACTGAACGTAGCACAGCAAAAGCTCCATGAAATTGTCGACGCCGATTCCCACAGAATTCTGAAACTGTACGTTTTCTGCTTCGTCAAAGTGTGCCTTACTACACAGCACAAACTGGCTTGCGGTAGGGACTATTAAAGGTCCTGGATACCTATCGAGAACCCGGCGAGGTTGGCTTCGTTGTTTTCCCCGGAGGTGGTCCGTGAAACTCCTGGCACTCCTTTCAGAAGCCACGGAAGTGACTATTTTGCGCAAAGAAAACACAAGGGGAGGGTTAAGGGGAGCGCTCCACCGCAACGAAGGGGATCATCGGCGTTTGTGTACGGAGAGCTCTCATAAGAAACTTTCCGAGGGGCAGCTGCCTAGTACCTCGTTTGGAAATGATGGACCTAAGTGGCCACCCATCTTTATGCGTGTCTGGGCGGAAAAAAATTTCCACACTTGAGTTGGCGCGTTTTGTGACCTTATTTTTCAATCTTTCCATATGAAGCTTCTGGCAAAGATCCACTGCCGCCTTTTTTTTTACAGCGAAAGCTGTTATGCGATCATTTCACCGGCCGTTTTTGGCGCCGTAGTTGTCCGCCGCCGCCGCCGCCGCCGCCGGTGTCCGTAACCAGTATCGCTCGAAATAAGAAAAAAAAACGAAATAAGAAAAAGTTCCAGGGTGGAACGAGGTTCGAACCTGGGCCCTCTGCGTGGGAGCCCAGTATTCAACCTCTGAGCCATGCCGGTGCTTGAAACTGCTTTGCAAAAAGGTCCTATACAGGCTTCATGTCGGGAAGGAACCAGATTAGCATATGCAATGTAGCGTGGTAGAAGAGTAAAATAAGCACCATGCGTCGCACAACGCGAATTCTGTAACCAGGCGTCACACAATGCGAACTGCACAACGAGTAGGTTGTTGAATGCTTCCAACCCATTACAAAGGACTCTGCCATAATTCTTCGTCGTCATCAGGCACAGCATCAACAAAGCGCGCATAATGCCTTACATGGGTTTAGCAGGTACCAACTCTCTCCGTAGAATGACGAAAAATGGCACAGTGCCTGCTGCCCTACTTCTCAAAAATTACAATGATTTAAAGCGTAGTGGGTTCCTCGCAAGCGCACTTCTATTGGTTGCCAAGGAAGCCCATAAGCGCATGATCCACTTCTTCGGGGTCTCAGTAAAATTACAATGATTTATAGCGTAGTGGGTTCCTCGCAAGTGCACTTGTATTGGTTGCCAAGGAAGCCCATAAGCGCATGATCCATTTCCTCGGAGTCTCAGTAAAGTTCTTCGCCCCCCCCCCCCCCGTGTCTCTCCCACGTCAACGTATGTTATACAGCATGACGGGAGAGGGAAATAGCGACCGGGCGTCACCCAGTGCAAATTACATAACTGGTGGGCCGTTTAAAGATTCCAACCCATTACAAAGGGCTGAGCCATAATTCTTCATCGTCATCAGTCGTCGCGTCAACAAAGTGCACATAATGCCTTGCAGACGTGTAGCTTGTGCCTCGCTGCTCCGCAGAATGACGAATAATGGCTTAGTAGGTGTTAGGTACTTGTATTGTGGCCCCAAGAGAACTTAACGGGCTCTAGAAACGCCGCTCTTCCAGCTTTCGCTGTGACTGTGCTGCGGTTTCAGTGCAGGCCTGGCGTTTTTTCATCCCGGAAAGCCTCTGTTCGGGGCTTTGCAGAAGCTTTGTGCAATGGCATCTGGGTTTCTCCCCTCGTACTTTCTCTGCGTGAAGATGGCAAACCCTCCTTTCTTTCTTGTCGGAACGCAGCAGCTTCAAGTCTTCTTTTCGCAAGGACGAAAGAACATGCTGCGCTTGGCGTGCACCTAAGGTTGTGTTTTCCGGCAACTCGTCAACGCATTCTGAAATGCATTTCTGCCGGTCTTCGTCGGTCTTCAAGTTTTTTATTACTTGTATCGTGTGGAGGTCCTAGGGTTGTCTTAAAAAACTAGGGTATCTATTGATATCACAACATTGCGGAGAACAAACACTTCTTCTACCACATGAGGTAAGAGAACACATAATGCCATCTTCAGTTCCCAAAAGCATGAGGGCAAAATATCACGCAGGCAAGCGTGAGGCCAGGGCCATGGCATTGCAAAGGCAGTTCGATCACAATCAGGACGTGTACTACACTGACACCTGCGGAATAGCCAAAGACAAATATACTATGTAGCCACAAGTAAAAAAAGCACGATCACAGCTACCGTACGAACCACGTCGGTTAGGACGGCAGAGTCAACAGCAATAGCATTAGCCATACAAGACGCCGAATACAAGACCCAAGACGCCCTAGTCATCTCGGACTCGCAGTCAGTATGTCGTCAATACATGACCGGAGCTGTATCAAAAAACATGGCTGATCCCTCCGCCATAGGAATCGGTATAACACGAAAGTGAAACGTGTCTTCACAGAAGCAGTGCTTATTGTGTAGTGATATCTGATAGCATGTACAGTGTCTATTCGTGTTTGGCAGCTATAGCACCGTTTAACGTGGATGTACCCATGTTGACAGCATGTCTCTATCGCGACGACTAACGCCCATGATCATGATTAAACGGTTGTGGTAGCTGACGGTGTGAACATATATTTGGACACAGCGAATCGTGAATCCCGCGTAAGGACGATATCAACAAGCTCATAAAACAACACTGGTACCCGGTATGCACTTCTTCAAAGCCTCGTCATGTAAGGAGAGAAACGGCACGGTGTGCACTTTCTAGTAATGGGTAGCCGACGGCTGTGCTCATGCATACATAACACACACTGCGCTTCAGCAACACGGGAGGTAGAGGTTCGTAGCCTGAGCCACAAACGCGTGCTCGCAGGCGCTGCTCTCGCTCCACCAAGGCACGACATTCGCCCGTCGAAATCGCGTCCTTTTTGCAACGCATATTGCAGCAGTTTTGTTAGTCGGTGCTCTCGCAATCGAAGCAGTCGGCGGTGGAGAAATCCCGTTGGTGCACGTGGAAGCTGCACTACTCCGATGAGCCGACGCACGCTAACACGAAGCCAAAGGCAAAGAACGTAACTGCGTCAAGGGTGCCTCGGCGAGGCCAACGCGGCCAGTCTACCTCTCTGGTATCGAGACGCTTTAACCATGACCTCCGATATCGCGTACAATCTCGGAGTAAGCGCTAGTAAGTGTCGATCGTGAAGCATTAATTCTTTTCACATCTCACAGACGGCGGCACCGCCCCGCTCCGCCCACCGCGAACAAGAATGTGTGAAAGATATAAGACGCGTTCGCGCCGTGTTTAGCATCTTCCGTGTTAGCTTAGTCGGTAGGGCGTCGGGCGCTTGCCGTCGCGGCCGCAACGTCGTGGATTCGATTCTGAGCGGGGGTATCTTTTTCTTGTTTTTTCTTTCTCACCCGTTGGCGTCCATTTTATCAACGTCATATCCGTGACGGATGTACTTGGTGGACCCCGGCATAAAACACTTTCGTGTTAAAATTACTGCGAAAATCTTAGGAACACAAATGCACGAATATCACGCTATCATTTGATGTCCTGCACACCCGGCGCTAGAGGGTAACGAGAGGGCAGACGGTATAGCTCCCGGAATCAGTATCCGAGCACCGATCGAGAATCGCGAAGAACCTCCAGTCACCCCAAGCGACATCCTGGAGGCACAAAGGAAAGAAAGGCAAAAATTCAGCCCACCACATCCCAAACTTGATATCGGGCAGGCTAGGAAATGGCGCCGGTTACAAACTAACACGCGCCCCAGTCCGTTAATTCTCAGCAAAACCCACCCAACGCAGTACCCGGACACATGTCCTTGGTGCTCGGAGCGGCCATCTCTCATCCACATAACGTGGACGTGTACACTCAGGCCACCCGAAATCAATTCGCCCTTGTTAGGGCGAAACCCATTCGAGAGGAAGTTGGAGGTCTGGCTTGCGAGCAATGATCGGGAGAGCCAAGTAGCTCTGCTCGATCACGCCAAGCGAGCCGCACAGGCCAGTTGGGCCATGGACTAGTGGACCCACCCACCTTCGCCCTAATTCCCTTCAGATCAATAAAGTTTGTACTACTACTACTCTTCGTCGGCTTTTGAAGCCGTGCGCCTCAGCAGGGTGAGAAGGTCCGGTTTATCGAGGGCCAGCTGGAGGAAGAACTCAGGCCCGAGCTGGAACGTGTTAGGCTCCGTCTGGGACCTTCGGCCCTCCAAACAATTGTTTGGAGTGCGCTCAGAGGTCTCATTCCTTTCAGCTCTGCCCATTCGAAACTCGTCGGAAGCATTCTAAACCATCAGACTCCCCACCCTCAATAAAGCCCTATCGAGGTCGTATGCGCATAGGATTGACTCAAGTTTCCTTAATGAAGAAAGAAGAGGGACTGTCGACGGGTCCCCTTCCCTTGCTGCAACCCTTCTGAATTCCTTACAAAACAAGCCGCAACTACCCAAAAGACCAAGTGACTGAAAGAAGGTCAGTGTAATTCCCCATATTCACGGAGCTTCACATGGCATCAAGAAGGCAGCAGGGCGGGTTAAAATCCTCGTCGTATTTTTCATGTCCCAATCAGTTCGGCAGGATTTGGAAACTTCTAAACCAAGAATGACACAAGAAGGGTGCATACAACGCCAAACACGCTAGTCCGTTTGTGAATGCGCCGTGGGTGTAGTGTATGAGGTCCCCCTGTCCCGCCGTCGAACTTACGTCGGCCAGACGGGGAGTTGCCTCAACACGCGCCTGAGAGCACATTCAAATAATGTTAACCACAAGCAGGAAAGCAATCTCACCCTACAGGAAAGAAAAACCTATAAAACAGAAGAGTGTAACCCATGCCACATTCTTGAAATGTGGCAACGGTTACACTCTTCTGTTTTATAGTTTTTTCTTTCCTGGCTGCAATTACCAACCGCGACACGCGCCACCGCTGGACATGACGTCAACACTAACCCCCTAAAACTGACACGCCAAGGATGTCAAAGCGCCTTTGACAAAGATAGGTTCTCCTATCGAAACGTCCGCCAGCCTGTCTGAGGCAATTTCTCCTGTTCAACCTATCCCACTCCGTGTTTCCATCTGTCGGCTTCCATCTTTTTTTATTTGGAGATCTGTTACTCTTGTTATTTATAGCTCCTTTTCAATTATTGCTCCTGTAACTCACTCCGCTCTGTAATGCCAACAGGCCCGGAAGGTAAAGTATATGAATAAATAAATAAATAAATAAATAATAAATGAATGAATGAATAAATAAATAAATAAATAAACTTCATCTCACGCACTGTTAAGTAAATTTGTTTGCCGTACATGAAATTTTGCTTCAACGAAGTGATGGTCCTGTTTGTGGAAGTGGCTGGATACTGTGCTTTGTATCTGCGTGGTGGTTGTTCAGTCTTATATGAATCGGTAGTGCAGTCTCGCCTATGTAAGGTTGCCCCGCCACAGTGGTCTAGTGGTTATGGCGCTCGACTGCTGACCGGAAGGTCGCGGGATCGAATCCCGGCCGCGGCGGCTGCATTTTCGATGGAGGCAATAATCTGTGAGGCCCATGTACTTAGATTTAGGCGCACGTTAAAAAACCCGAGGTGGTCGAAATTTCCGGAGCCCTCCACTACGGCGTCTCTTATAATCATATCGTGGTTTTGGGACGGTGAACCCCAAATAATTATTTGTTGATTATGTAAAGTTACAAGTGGTACACTCGAGATGGTAGACTAGGATGCTTTAGCTGCATTTAAAGCTTGACGTTACCTTGTGAATGTTATCTCATGTGCTTTTTGCGTCGGTAGCCAGCTGTGTATATTTATATGTTTACAGCCACAAGGACCAGACGCTAGCTCAGCCTTTGCTATGAGTTTTGCATGGACGATCATGCATTTGCAATTGGTGTTGCATCTTCAGTGATGGAAGCGACATTTTTTGCTTTTTGGAGCAGCAATCGGTGTTTTTGGAGCTGATGGCAAAATTAAAGCATCATTGAAGCATTTTATAAACATTAATATTTGTTATTAAAGATAATGCACATACAGAAATCAGTCCTAATTTCAAGAAACATACTTAAGCAGATGGATGGTCACTGAACACTAAGAAAGATGAGCTATGTATTTAAAATACCAGTACTTGTGGCAGAAATGATATAAAAGCGATAAAGCTGAATACCAAATGATAAAAGTAACCACAATCACATATGACCATCACCAAAGAGGCAGTTTACAAATGGTACGAGATCAAACCAATCTGCTATTTTCATACCTCACCAAAATAGCCTGCACTGAAAATTAAAAAAAGAGCAACTCAATGAGCTAGCTATGTACTTAAAATACCTGTTCTTGTGGCAAATACGACGTCATAGCTGATAAAGCAATAAATGTAAGTCGCACATCATATTTGTAACAGCGGCAGTTATTAATCAGTACGATATTGAACGAATCTCGCACGCATTTCACCAAAATAGTCTGCTTGTGAGGTACAAAGATATTGCTAAATGAGATATATATTGACAATGCTAGTATGCAGCTAATATACATGCAGCGTACTAGGATGATAGTATACAGCTTCTTTTTGGTTTTGGTTAGTCTCATTGGATGATCACATGGTTCAAGTTCATTGTTTTCAGAGTCCCAGTGCCATTTTGGAGCAGGTTCGGAGCTGTGACTAACAAGTATTACACTTCGGAGCAACACGGAGCAGCATATCTCTTTTGGAGCAGTTCGGAGCAATTGGAGCAGCACTTCCATCACTGCATCTGTAGGGGTCCTTAGGCGGTTTAGAGATTATTTCCTTTAGTTTCTGATCGGTGCTGATAACTTGATACCTTGAGTGTCTGAGTGCCGCCAAGTTTTAGTGCATGCGTATATGCTTTATGGAGAGATTTGTTAGGATAGTTTCTATATAAAGTGAACCCTCTTTTTGTTAGCAGGCCTGTTTATATAATGTTCATGTTCGACGCATATGCGGAGCAGCCGTGTTGCTCGATGATGCCCTATATACAATGTCTCGTGCGGTGGCTTTTATATTCTGCGTATTGGTGCTTGTCTACGGTTTTTCCATGTTTGATGCGCTCAGAAGAGAATTCGGACAGAAACCTTATTGCGATAGCAAATCATATGGACACTCCCGGCGGGTTTTCGCCGTCACCGTCATGTTCCGCATTAAATACAAATCGATAACACCACACCGCGCATCGTATGTTCCACGTGCGAGTGAAAGCACTGGGGACGAACGCACCTGAAGCAGACAGTAAACGAGCCCGCCATCTACGTCCCACGAAGGGGCATGCAATGACATCGCCCCGCGAGCGAGCCCTGCTGTGGACGGCTGCTCCAGCAAAGAGGAGACGCCGAAGGAGCATGAAGGGGTGCCGGTGAAGTGCGTGGTGAGGAGAGGGGGGGGGGGTTGGTCGTTTTTAGATGGTCTGTCGTTTTGTTAACAGTGCGACTGTAGTCCGTGTTCGGAGCAGGCCCGGCGTTCTTTTTTTTTCATTATATTTCGGGCCCCTTCGCAAAATACTCGTTGGAGTTCATTTCATTCTATTATTTCGGTTCGAACAATGGGTACTTTTCAAGTACAGTTCCACACCGTGTACTCATGGCACTCGGTTTACGTCAGCGATTCTGCACATGCCGGTTTAGTACCTTATAAAGAAAAGCAAGAGACTGCATTAATTCACAGGCTCTACACTGAGTATTTATACAAAATTTGAGAAAATTAGACTGTGACCTAACTTTTTCTATTAGAGATCAATTTTGACGAACTTGGAAAACTCCAGAAACACGTCCAATGTAAAACAGCAATTATATCGAGAAAAAAAACTGAATCTGAGTTAAATGAAGAGAACGAGGAAATTTCTGACACCATATCAGTCACTTGTGATGCTATCAGATCACTCACTTTTTGACTTGACTCAATGGGACAGAACATTGTTGCCTTTCCACGCCGCTTGTTCCAGGAGAGCCTTGGATCGAGGGGGACACTTGTTGACGGGTACGTCTTTTCGCTGTGGCCGTAGCTGGATGCCTGTGACAAAATAGTACAGAATTGACGTATCATGGCTCAGAAGTTGTAAGCTAGAACACAAAGTAAAAAAGGGTAGTTGTAGAAGTGTGCATTGACGCGTTTTGCATTGCTGTTGTGACAAATCAAGATGAATCCCGTCAGCAAAAATACAGAACTGTCATCCTTCATTAGGCGATTTAGCCGCGTTGACTACTCTTGTTAGTGAAGGCTTCCAGAGTGCTGCTATAATCCCCTTTGGGATCTTGAAAGTATGCGTCCCACACAAAAATGCACTGCCAAGTCAAGGCGTCAGCCTTTGTACTCCTGTGCAAGTTCACAAAGGAGGTGCTCCCGTTTTCCGTTGAAAGCTTGCTAGGTGTCACAAATTAGCGGGTTATAAAGCGCGCGCGAGGCCGCTTTCAAACTGCTACGAGACAGAACGGCGCGAACCGCTCGCCAAGAAGCGCGAAAAGACGAAAAAACAAGCATCAAAAGACGCCGGCGCGCCGCATCCTCCTCACCCAATCGAGCCAGGCGCAGACGACGCGATCAAACGCCCGGCAAATCCTGGATGTTTCTAGAAGGAAGGGGGGACGCATCCGCGAGCGATGCCGCCGCGATTCGAACCTACGAGAAAGCTCTCGCCCTTTCCCCAGGCTCAGCTGTACTGCACGCAGAAGAAACATCCCGACGCTTCTAGAACCCGGGGGAGAAGGGATAAAGGCGTGCAATCGACGGTAGTGAAGTCAGTGAGCGAGTCAGTCGGCCCGGTGATGGTGAAGTTACGCTAAGTGTGGCTCCGTTAGCCAAAGAAGACGTGTTTATGATGGTGTGCGGTCGGCCGATCGTCAATTTGGAAGAATTGGATGACGACGCCGTGTGAGCCGTGACAAGTCACGACGACGGTTGAGCTACGACGATCAACGCTGGAGCTGGCGTGAGTGTTTCCTTGAAGAGAAGCATTCGATTACCGTCCAAGTATTGTGGACTGGATACGCCATTATCTATTCAGGACTTTAACTGTCGTTGAATAGTTGTAATGCATGCGATTGCATTCGTAGCGTGTGATCTGTTTGTTTAGCTCCCGTTGTGTAAACACCATCTGAGTATTATTGTGAAGCTGTAACGGGTATCAGCCGAGTGTGCATGTGTTTGTGTTATTTGTATTGCCTTAACTGAGAATATATTTCGTTTTCGTTTGTGTTATCGACTCTCGGCTCTGACTCGGTCTTTGGACCACAACCGGCGTTCGCTGGCGCACCAAAGGACCAACTCTAAATTGTCCGCGCTTTCGTGGTGCGTTTTCGGAGGGCCTTGACGCCAGCCCTTAGAATCCGCCCGGCGATTGCCAACCCGATTAACGGGATTAGTGACACTAGGAGAGAGCGCTCGCAAGGATTATGGCAAGGCAGCCAACACAAACGCATGCTGCAGGTGGCTGTTGGTTGTTTACATTAAAATCATGTTGGTATCGATGTTACGAGGTGGGGTGTTTCGTGGGCATTGGCACGACACGCACTTTAATATTGATTTTAAATATCTTCGACACTTTATTAGCTGTTCATATCTCGTAGCTGATGCATGTGTGTCCACACAAATCTATCCCACAAGTTATCTTCCCTTCAACGTTTCGTGTCAGTGCTCCCTTAAGGGAGAAGAAGAGAGCATAGTTGGTCAGAGAACAAGCGGTTGTTGAGGACATCTTAGTTTAAATCAAGAAGAATAAATGGGCATAGCGCGGCATGTAGCGCGAAGGCGAGATAACCGCTGGTCATTAAAGCGGCACTTTAACACTTTTTTAAGTAGCCATGGAATGGCTTCACTAAAGGAGCTTATTTCCTCACGAATCGACCACCGCAATTTTTTTTAGAAACCGTCCAGTACGAGCGCGGTGATAAAGGTTTGTCGCACGCTGTAATTCTTTCTCTCTTCTCTCGTCCTGACGAAAGCGCTGGAAGCTGAGCAGGGAGGGGTGGCACGGGGGAAGAAGCTACGTCACGCGCCCCATGACCTTGAGCACTTTTTCTTTTCCTTCGAACGCGCGTCGTACTTTCAGTGGGATCACGCGCACGCGCGGGCAAGTGACGGCCTCTCGTGGCGCCCGCAGTCACTACCGAGCGCGCCTTGTTGAAATCAGCCAATGGCGTGGAACTTGTGTCAGTGACGCCATGAGCATCATTTCTGTCCAGAGAAGAGGAAGCGATTTTTATTTGACTTTAAGGATTTCCCGTAAATCCCAGGCCACGCGCTGCGCTATAACGTTTGGTTCGCATGTTCCCGGGAGCCTCGACTACCGATCGGCAGCGTTTTCTGACCATGCTGAAAATGTGTTGCAAGGCCCCTTTAAAAGAGAGTGCAAGCGCGCCAGGGGGAGTCAGAAAGTTACGTGGAAGATGCTCGCAGCACTTCTTCCCGAAATGTGATTAAGTTTGCGTGGATAACGTTGCCCCAGCAAGCACACGACCAGGTTAACTGGCAAAGCATGGGAGAGGCATTTGCCCTGAAGTGGGCGTAGACATTCTGATGATGATGATGATGGCGAACCTATGATCCTCGGTATATGCACCTTATGAAACCAGCAGACAATGCAGCTAAGGCACGTATAGGGAGAGAGAAAGAGAGAGAGAGAAACTTTTATTTATGCAGGCCTCAAGGATAGTCCTCGTTGGGTGGAGCCCTTGGTAGATTGCTTGTATGCTCAACTGCAGTATAGGTAATTATGACATAAATAGAAAAGAAATGAAGTGCATAAAAAACTTGCCGCGGGTAGGGTAATAGTAGGTAATGTGGAAAAATTACTCGACCACTAGTTTACTTGCTGTGGTGGAGTATAGTTTTGAAAAACTTCAAAAATTTCAAAAAGTGTGTCACAGCAAGCAGCAGTTGTTAGAAAAAAGCTAAATGTGAGTTCACTGCCAAGAATCAGGAAATTCCTGATAAAATTGAAGTCACGTGTGATGCAGGCAGATTACCCACTTCTTCTCGTCAGTCAATATGACAGGACCTTGCTCCCTTTGCACGTCGCTTGTTGCAGGAGTGTCTTGCACAGAGCTGGACACTTGTTGACGGGTCCGTGCTTTGGCTTTGGCCATGGCTGGATGCCTGTAATGAAACAGTACAGAAGTCACTCCACGAAATTAGTAAGCTGGAAGACAAGGTAAAAATGATTATTGCAGAACTGTCCGTTGAGAAGTGTTGCATCACTCTTGCAAAATATTAAAATAAACCCCGTGTGAACAATTACAGGCACGGCCGTGGCGTCGGCAGAATTTTTTTTCGGGAGGGGGGGGGGGTGCACGCCCTTGATCCGACATGGGGCCCTGGCCGCAGTGTGTGTTCGTGTGTCATTTTGTGCTTTGTATCTCATGGCAGAAAAAAAATTTCGGGGGTGGGGGTGGGGGGAAGGGGGGGGGGGGCGCTCGGTGTGCCACCCCATGGCTACGCCCTGTAGCACGTTCTTGCCTGATTAAGCAATTTACCAATTGGCTATAGAAGCAAAAGCTGTCGAAGTATGCACGCAATTCGCCTGAGTTCTGCTGCACAAGCCTTCAACTTCGTATCAAGAATACGAGAATTGTTACCAGGACGAGCGACAACAGCTTGAGAACCCACAGAATCACGTGACGGATGAAAATTTACGGTTTTAGTCATACTTGCAGTAACCATTCTATAACTAAGAACGTTTTCTGCGGACGTTATTTGACAACGGAGTCTATGAGCAGGACAAGTTATATCTGCCATGTTGGCCGATGGAAATTCATAGAATTTGCAACGCCGCTCCTTCTGTTGGTTGAGAGGCGCGACGCATTATGGAAGGACGGAGAGGAGTACCGCCCGGGCATTGCCAACAACGAAGCGCCTAGGTTTTTACAGCGGAAGCTGTTATGAGATCATTTCACCGGCCGTTTTTGGCGCCGTAGTTGTCCGCCGCCGCCGGTGTCCGTAACCAGTATCGCTCGAAATAAAAAAAACGAAATAAGAAAAAAATTCCAGGACGGAACGAGGTTCGAAGCTGGGCCCTCTGCGTGGGAGCCCAGTATTCAACCTCTGATCCATGCCGGCGCTTGAAGCTGCTTTGCAAAAAGGTCCTATACAGGCTTCATGTCGGGAAGGAACCACATTAGCATATGCAATATAGCGTGGTAGAAGAGTAAAATGAGCACCAAGCGTCGCACAACGCGAATTCTGTAACCAGGCGCCACACAATGCGAATTGCGCAACGAGTAGGTTATTGAATGCTTCAAACCCATTACAAAGGCTCTGCCATAATTCTTCATCGTCATCAGGCACAGCATCAACAAAGTGCGCGTAATGCCTTACATGCGTTTAGCAGGTACGACGGCTCTCCGTAGAATAACGAAAAATGGCACAGTAGCTGCTGCCCTACTTCTCAAAAATTACAATGATTTATAGCGTAGTGGGTTCCTCGCAAGTGCACTTGTATTGGTTGCCAAGGAAGCCCATAAGCGCATGATCTATTTCCTCGGGGTCTCAGTAAAATTACCATGGTTTATAGCGTAGTGGGTTCCTCGCAAGTGTACTTGGATTGGGTGCCAAGGAAGCCCATAAGCGCATGATTCATTTCCTCGGGGCTCAGTAAAGTTCTTCGCCCCCCCCCCCACCCGTCTCTCTCCCACGTCAACGTATGCTATACAGCATGGCGGGAGAGGGAAATAGCGACCGGTCGTCACCCAATGCAAATTACATAACTGGTGGGACGTTTAAAGCTTCCAACCCATTACAAAGGGCTGAACCATAATTCTTCATCGTCACCAGTCGTCGCGTCAACAAAGTGCACATAATGCCTTACAGACGTGTAGCTGGTGCCTCGCTTCTCCGCAGAATGACGAATAATGGCTTAGTAGGTGCTTCCCAATTTCGCAAGAATTGTGATTTATGGCGTAGTGGGTACCGTTCGAGTGTACTTGTATTGTCGCCCCAAGAGAGCTTAGAACGGGCTTAAGAAACGCCGCTCTTCCAGCTTTCGCTGTGACTGTGCTGCGGTTTCAGCGCAGGCCTGGCGTTTTTTGGCAGAGTGTGGTATTATTAGATGCCGGATTTTAGGGAAATGCATATTTCGTTCCTAGCGCTTCTATCGCCCCACTTCGATATGACGATGACTCAGAGGTTAAGAAGGATCTTTATATTGAACTTATAATGCCTATAAATGTCTATTTGGGCGTTTCTGTCTAAATGCCTACAAATGCGTATAAATACCTAGTTTTCAAAATCGGCGCCTATATCAACACTCTCTAGCCTTAAGTTTCGCTTTCGTTTGGCTGCAGTTTGAAACCGTCATTCATGTTACCGGGCAACAATGACTGTTCACAACTCCACGGTGCTCAACCCAGTCCTCTAGTTCCACCTGCTCTCAGAAACTAACTAACGCAATAGCGAAGTGGAATTCGCCGCCCAGCATACGCCGCCGCGCTGACAGGCGCGAGCGGTTGGTGAATGCGAAACCGTGGAGAGCCGTCAGGGGAAAGGATAATGAAGAGCAAAAGAACAAAAGTAATGCGATGTGCGCGCGGTTTTTGTTTTGTTTGTAATTTACCCTATAAGGTGTTCACAGACATGGGGAGAAATCGGCCCCACGCGATTCTGCCCGGCCAATAGAACGGCACCCCTCCCTTCTGGTCTTTTAGCGGTCTATCTCTCCCGCTCTACCCTTCTCAATCAGTGCCGAAAAGAAGGACGCCCAGGAATGTGTTCATTAGACACTGGACACTCGATTCACCCTTCTACAGAATAAACGAAGAGACTGTGTTCTGCGAACCGTGCAGGACAAAGGGACAATTGCACGGCTATTTTCAACTGTTGGCGGCCTTTGTGCCATTATAAACAAAAACATTTTCGTGTTTTCCTGTCGTAGATAGAGGTCGTGCACGTCTTCATTTGAAGTTATTTGCATTTACGTAAGAATTTCTTATGTCTATGTTTACAATGTTGGAGGCTTAAAACGTTGTTTTGCCTGCATATTTCTGGCGCCTAAAACGCGTTTTTTAATGCCTAAAAATCCCGCTTGTAGCCATCATTGATGCCCGCTGTTCCCTTATGAATGCTAAAGCGTCGGATGCCTCATTATTTATTTTATTTATTTATTTATTTTCAAATACTGCAGCCCAATGCAGGGCTATTGTATGACTGGGGTACATTCAATAGGAAAGAATAACAGTAACATAACATCAATTTCTTCATCAGAACAGATATCACCACCTCCTAAGCACAGCCGGGTACATAAATGAGAAAAAAAAAAAAAATAGGACAACACTGTCATCCAAGTGCCTCCAAAAAATCTGACATATTCATTTCACGAACCGAACCTGGTAGATCGTTCCAGTAGACAATAATTTTCGGAAAAAACTGTATTTGAACATATCATACGTGCGAAGAATGGCCTTATGTTAAGAGATGTTCAACGCTAAATGTAACCGTTGGCGCCGCCAACACGAAGTGATGGAAAAAATCGTGTGACGTCGTCAGATATAGCCAAAATTGCTCACGTCAATCTGGCGTCACATGATGACGTTATCACATTACATTGCAGCTCGGTAAAAGGTGTGCTGATCCCTGAGGCACCGAAAAAGTAGACGAGCTGCAGAAAATTTCCGATGCATCCGATGCCGGAGGCAGCGCGAAACCACGTTAAGTGCTGAGAGCTTTCGGGATAAAGCGGCGTAGAGGGGGGGGGGGGGAGGGGGCAATCAATACCATCGACTGAACAAAAAAAAATCACAGCATATCCACGGAGTGAATGATGATGAGTGGGCGAAGCTGCGGAGGTTCATCGGTAAACCGTGAATCTTCCGTGAATTCTGCCTAGTACATCATCACCGACGTCAGATCGGGCGCGCTTATACTAAAGGTTCGATGAGTTATGACGCCTTGCAGCTCACTTTAATTTTACATGTACGCTGTGAATTTTCATTGTTTAGAAAACCATTGCTTTAGAAAACATCTGGAGTCTTTCGTTAAGGAGCTGGCGTCTTTTCGTTTTGCTTTAGAAACATCTGGCGTTCTTTCGTTTTGCTTTTACAAAACATCTGGCGTCTTTCGTTGATTTATTTCATCAATCAACGGCGTTTTGAACAAAATTTTGATTGTTTAATCACGCACAGGAGAAATCTCACCAGGCACTACCTTGGAGGTAAACAATGGCTGCTAATGGGAATGAGAGACAGAAGAAGTCGGCTTTTAGCTAACACTTACACTTCTACTTCTACTAACATTTCCTACTGGAACATGCCAATGGCTGCTAATGGGGAATGAGAGACAGAAGAATTCGGCTTTTAGTTAACGCGCACGCTGCGTTATTGTTCAACAACGCACAGGAAAAATCTCCCACCGGCACCACCTTGGAGGTCAAAGCGTAAGACTGGTTACGCACTACGACTACTACGACTACGACTACGAGGGACGAACGGGTGCCGCCTTAAGGAGCTTCGCCCCTAAAATGCGCAGCTTGCCCAAGTGGCGCAAGGCTGGCACCATCAGGGGGGCTAGTGTTCGACCTCGCTAAGTTTTGCTAGTATTGCCAAGCGTCATTCATCCGCCGCTCCTCTCGTAGTTTTCGGGAGTTTATTTCCCTTTAATTTACGGAGTTTATTATTTAGACATACAATTTCGCATTGCGCTCTCGATATAACAATGAAGCCACTTCAAGCCGCATCCGCACTTCCATGGTCTGAACCGGGAAACTCAGGCGACACAGATTCGTCATTGCGCATTTGCTCGCTCGCCATCGGTGGCCGCCCCCTCGCCCCAGTTTGGAAAGGGATCAAATGAGAGCATGTCTGGCCGTTTCTTTTTTTTTTTTAACGCGATAGCGTTAGAGAGCTCGTGTCCAGGCGGTGTCGCTGGCAGGTGCGAGCGTCGAGAAAGTCAAATAAATCGATAAAATCTTCGGTCCCAATGAGGATCGAACCCGGGGTTCGCCGCGTCTTACCACAAAGCCACGAGTACTGCAGCTGCTTCGGGCTCGCATTTTGTACGAGCGCTGACGGCACCGTTTATTCGTCCGTCTTTAATTTACGCGGGATAGAGTTTATGGGTTTATTCGTAGACAAAGCGCCTCCGGGCGCCGCGTCTCCTTCCCATGACAACGGCACGACGAAAACGAGAATTTCGCATTGCGCTCTCGATATAACATAAAAACGGAAGTCCATCCACTTCAAGCCGCATCCGCACTTCCATGGTGTGTGAACCAGGAGAAACTCAGGCGACAGCGGCGCTCCAGATTCGTCATTGCGCACAATTTGCTCGCTTAGCGGACATCGGTGGCCGCGCTGAGCGCACTCGCCAGCACAGTTTGGAAAGGGAATCAGTTGGGAAACTTTGAAGGCTGAGAGCGAATGTCTGGCTCGTTTCTTTTTTTTTTTGCGATTTACGGCGATATTGCCTATTAAAACGGCGTTTTATAACGGACGCATGAGAGCAGATGAGCGGAGTAATTGTGGCTCACTGGCGGTGGTGTGATGAACATTTATTAGAAAAACAAAGGAGGTATGCAGGGACTGCCCCTTAAGGGGACGGCAGCTACAAACAGTGGGTGGGGCTCCCTAGTTCGGGACCTCAATGGCGTCGGTTGCTGCCTGGCCTCGTCGGACCAAAGCCTTGTGGGCCTGAAGGTCAGAACAGCCAAGCAGGGTCGCCTCCCACTCCTCCCGGGTTGGGCTTGGGGATAGGGGGTACAGCAGGACTGGAGGGGCAGGCCCACACCATGTGCTAGATATGCGAAGACTTCTCCCCACAGTGCGAGCAACTGCCGGAAAAGGCGGGATCGAAGTGTTTGAGTGCTGCAGGCCACAGCATAGTGTTTATGTACAGTCGAAGTAAAAGCCGCTACTCCGCTTTACACGGGCGTGGATAAAGGCTGTGGGCAGATTGGTAATGCTGCACAATTTCGCGGAAAGAATAGACAGGGTTGAATTCGAGGTCGTCCTGATCGCGGGAGGTGAGTGGGAATACCCGGGGCAGCGCGTCGGTTTCCGCATGGCTGTTTCTATGCGCTCTGCTTTTCCACCGCATTATGACGGTTTCACAATGAAGACGCGTGACGAGCGCTCGGATTCACGCGATGGATGCACCACTTCGTGCCCGACAGGTGCATTTATGCTTTTGCATTGCCATCGGTATGGTGAGTAAACCTCGCGAAACGCGATTTACACAGAACACATTATTTTGCGATACATCAAATTACTGCACGTTCTAATCTTAATGCACATGAAAACGCCTCGCGTTTTTGGCACGGAGAGCCTCAGAAATTCTCATTTTTGCGTGAAGCGCTGTTATTATGTGCCGTTTACAGCACGTGGTGTCTAAAAAGGTACAGCCGCATGACCCGGTGCACTACATTACGATAAGCGCAGCGGCTCGCCAAAAAAATAATAATAATAAAATCACTTGTCTACGTATTACCGACAGTTCTTCAATAAGAGCAATGAGCTTCCAAACTATACACAAATGCCGAGCTGTCAGTGACGGAGGTCTCACCCAAATATTTTGGTTAGGCCAATTATAATCAGGAAAAGCGCATCAGTGGAACGAGGGGGAGAAGACTCCGCGGCAATGTGGAAAATCTGTGTGCATTTGGTGCCAAAGCAAGAACATTTTTGGCCACAAACGCTCCTTTGGCGCTTAAGCAGGCGAAACACGAGCTTTGGCGCAGTTGGACCGCCACATCGTGTGGTCACAATAGCGTGCGAGATTGTATAACGGGCGAGCGAGATCATGTGGCATTCCTAAATCCGCCGCAAGGTTCGAAATGCGCGTCCTCACACCTGATTGGCCAAAACGAGATCACGCGACCTGCCGGCTCAGCCAATGGCACATATCAGCTAGCAGTTTTCTGCGGACGCAGGCCATGGTACAGGGTAGACTAACGCGGCTTCGCTGGAAAATAAAATCGTGGTTTCGAAACAGACATGACGCAATATAATTGAGCGGTTTGAGGTTTTGCTTCAATAAAACGCAGGGAAGATGGCACGATCATCTCATGGCAGTATTGTGCCTTGACTATGCAAGAGAGATCCACACCCGCTAGCAGTGCCTGCCTGCTTTATCAAGGCGCCAACAGCTCGTTCTTACTACATGCCAGTTCCCTGGAGTAAAATGGCTAACATGCCGCAGAAATTGACTTTATTTATACGGGGTATGTACAAACTTAGATGCATGCAGCCTATGGAGTGTTCTCACTGGTCGCATCATTACGCATCTATGCCTAAACATTTCCGAAAGAAAAACGCTTAGTGAATAATAATGTCTGGTATTTTGTGTCCCAAAGCCACGATAATATTATGAGAGACGCCGCAGTCGAGATCTCCGGAAATTTTGACCATCTGGTGTTCTTTAACGTGCACTGACATCGCAGAGTACACGGGCCTCCAGCGTTTCGCCTCCATCGAAAAGCGACCGCCGCGGCCGGGATCTAATCCGCGACCTTACGAGTCAGCAGCCGAGAGCCGTAACCACTGCCCAAACGCGGCGGACAACGTTTACTGAAGAGGACCGTGTTTCGAGACAAACTATCTGAATAGACGTCAGACTCTGCCCAGGCGGCGCTGCGAAAAACACTGCCACCAGCGCCCTCATCGTAGCCCTGGCACTAACTGGGTAGTGCAAAGAGAGCCGCCCGCAAGCGAATGTGCATAGGCCGCAATATAACCTTCCTCTTTCGTTGGTGCCGAGGCGCGGTTTCCTGAAAATCGAGGACCTGGAAAGCTTCTTCCGCCAATCCACGCTTTAGAAACAAAGGAAGCTGATCAAAGCGAACTGCGAGTACAATGCAAAATAAGTTTTAGTTATTCCCGCGCGCTGCAACTCGCAAGTACAAGCGAGCATCACGCGACACCGAGTTCGAGGCAAGCCCTCCGACATCCGTTCTCTAGAGCCTAAATGCGTTAAAATCGGGTATATACGTATGCCACAGCGATAAAGTACCTACATACACGATCAATTTACTTAGCTATGCATCTTACGATCTGTGGTACAAAACTCGGTTCATCAGGGGCGAATGGCTCCGGCGATTTTCGCCTTTTCAGTTGCATTCTCCCTTAATTCATCTCTCGCTTCCTGTGCATTGGAGTGTTTTATTACGCATCCTCAAATGGTCTCTTGATGGTCGTCTTCCGTTTGTATGTACTGCAAATGGGGATACGTACGTGTCCACTTTCGCGGGGTGCAACCAAAGGCAAAACCGTGGCCTCCGAGATAGCTACGGCAACCGCGGAGGACACGGGCGAAACAAACCTGAAGGGGGTCACGACCAACATTCTGCGATTTACTTGTATGACGCACGTGGTGTTAGCTAGTTAGAACCAGAACTCTGAGCCTTCAAAACGTATGTACCGTATTTACTCGAATCTAAGCCGATGTTTTTTTCGAAAAAAACGATGTGCGAAAGTGGGGGGGGGGGGTCGGCTTAGATTCGAGTACAATGAATAGGTTTCTTTACTTTTCTGGTCTTGCGAATTTCGGGGGTCGGCTTAGAATCGGGGCCGGCCTAGATTCGAGTAAATACGGTATGTACATACGTCCGCGATGCTGTGTTGTGACGACCAACTCGTCGCGGTGTGCGTATCACGCGTCTCCAGTCTGCCTCTAGCTATACGACAAGCTGTTATACGACAAGCACCGCGGTCAGAGCCTCTGCTGAGCTTCATAGTCAAGGTTACCACGGTTTTGCATCAGGGCTACGCAAAACAACCGCAGAGCCACACATTCATGCCACCGGCTGTGGAGAACGCGGGTACTTCGCTTACCCAACACGCTCGCAACGGCCCGTATCCAGCGCTCTCGCCTTTCTTCTTCGTACGACAACTATGGAAATCGGTAAAACTGAACGTTGTTATTCAGTCTTTTACGTCCGTGGCAATTCACAACGCAACAGTGCGTCTTTTGCGGAGTTTCTTCGTAGCGTGCGGAGGGCTCTCGTCTGCTGCTGTTTTCGCCGTCGTTCAAGCGAGTGATCCAGCAAGCACTTCACGACGGCTCGGTGGCGCGTCCGACTAGCGGAGAGCAATTCACAGCTCTCGTTCTGAGTGCTAAATGCGCAAACACACGCGGTATTAAGCTCAATCGTTGTTTCGCACTCGCTGGTGTCACCTGGTCCCATAGCAAACTGTGCGAGAGAGTCGGTCTATGCACTACTCAATACTTCTCCGACAGGTGGCGCCACACATCTTGGAAACTCCAGAGTCTGACGTCTATTGTATCGAGAGCATTGAGAACGAGTGAACCGGCTGCCTTAATGAAGTGATGTAAGAGGGCTTCACGGGAAAGAAAACTGCAGAACACCTCGCCTTCAGCGACCCCTAAATACTTCGCTGCGCTACCGCGAAAGCATGCAAAAAAATGTAATATCATACCCGGCTTGGCGACAGAGGTTTCCACGAGTGCCGAGTTGTACGAAGTCCAGCGGAAATGGCCGACTCCTTCCGCACTTGTCGCGAGCGCAGAATCGGACGCTGAAAATAGGCGCGTCAGTAAAGCCCAGACGCGGCTCCTTCGGCGAGATGCGCGCTCCAGAGTGGCCGACAACTTAGATGCTCGATGTGCGCGTCGTGTCTGGAGCTTGGGACATCTTGGGGCCCTCGGCCCCTTTCGGCTCGGGCGATACCATTTTGAAAGGGGGGGGGGGGCGTGGGGTGATGCCATCGATGTCGCTGCGCCGGTAGTGCTGGTGTTGTTTGGCCAGTATACATGTATATTTAACGGCTGTCTGTGCACGGTGCCAGTACTTGGCAGAGCGATGCGCTTTATGCGCCCCTTCACTGAACAGTGTATGCTTGGGTTATGCATTATGGCACAACCATTATGCAAATGGTTGGATGATGTTTTCTCGCGCCAAATACAAAACATATAGAGTGCGCCGCTAAAATCAGAAGAGGAATGAGAGTGTTGTATCACTGCTTTATTACAGCACGGCTTACGCTTCGGTATTTTGGTGTCGTACTAATGCACAGCGTTGGTGGAAAACGTTTTATCTAGGCGTGTTGTTCGATGGATTAGGTAATGTAAAAATGGTGATCGAAGGTGACATACGCTTATCAAAATTACACCGGTGCGTGCCTATTGCAGACTTTCTGGATTGACATTTTATGCCTGCAGGTATATATTCGGTGTTTGCGAAATTACCACAATAGCGCATGCCGCAGTGCATTATAACACGAAACTTCCCGTCCAAATAATAAACTGAAAGCACCTGCACTTAGATCATGATAACACAGATAAAGCGGAATGTCTCAATGATTATTTCTCTTCTGTTCGTACGCCACTGATAGCCCATGGAGACGGTGGTCACCACTTAGATCGAATAGGAACCGACAGTATGGAGGATAACATACAGCATCAGCACGCACCAACGTTACTGGATGGGGACAGTTAGAAAACTCACGCGAGAAGGCGGCCGTAGATCGTCGCTGGCATCGCTTTAGGAACACGTCAGACGAAGCAGCGACGCGAAACACGTCACGTAAACAGGGCGCAAAACGATCGCAGCGCCCCTACTTTTTGGGAGACAGCGATCGCCCACGGCGTTTCCGTGGCGATCCCGCGCAGTTTTCCAACTGCCTCGATCTAGTAACGTTGGCACGCACGGCATTCAGGAGTTCTTATAAATATTAGATAGCTCAGAAGGATGCGGTCCAGAAGGCTTGTCAAAAGCCTTTTTTAGGCTTTGTGCGCCAACACTAGCAGAGTACTTAAAGGTACTTTTCGATGAAAAACTTGTTGATTCAAGCCTTCAGACTGAAAAAAAAAAGATTGGCGGACCCTTAAGCTTCGCCTTTAAGAGTTGAACGCGATAGCGAAATCCGGTCCCTAGTGCACACTTCAACCACTGAGTGCGTACTTATTATTATGTGTTATTACACACACACACGCACACAGACACACACACGCGCGCGCGCGATGTATCTATTCGCACCTAAAACGAAATCCAGGGGGCGCTGCGAAGTTAGGCAACACTGGCAAAAATGGATGTTGCAAGGAGGTCAGCGTGCCGATTGTCGCTGGCAGAAATACTGCGTTTCTTGGATTGCGACGTTACTTGGCGATGTTTTGTCGAAGGTGAGTGAGTCCTTGGCGCTGAGCATCTTATTTTGGTTGGCGCGAAGGACAAAGTCGACAATGAAATGGATGTTGTTGCGCTGTGCGTCCAGACGTCCGGCGTAAACTTGGGCCCACACGAAATAGTGGTGCGGCTGCAAAGTGTTTTTACGGAGCCTGAAATCGCCTATGGCAAATGCTCCTGTGCTGCAGGCCTTTCAGAGAAGTGCAAGCACATGTCAGCCGTTCTTATCCACTACCACAGGTAAGTGCTGCTGCGCTGTCAGACGCACAGTGATCCTTCGGCAGTGGGCATATTTTGCCAAATGCTGATTGCCTAGCAGCGCAGGGAGTTTTGCAGTGTTTTAGTTTTGAACACTGCAAGAGTCAGCGACGGTAAATTGCACGGTTTAAGGTTTCATGTCACAAATTCAGTGCAGCTCCAAGATGTGAGCGGAGAGGAACCATGACTACTAACTGGTAAGGGACTGAAGGTAGAAATCTTGCTCCCAGTTTTTTGTAATGCGGAAACCCTCATTAATTAGTGCGTGTATGTGTGTCTGAGCTTATCCACGTGCGTGAGTGGAATTGCGGGGCAATCAAATTTTGCTGCTTACCCGCACTTGTCGCTGAGTGTAAGTCACGGTTATCCCACATTAGCCCACAAGTCAAGAAAGTCGATCATGCAATAATTGAAGGGCAAGGCACAAGCCCACTGTTCGGCCTAATGGAGCAAGCATCTCTTATCTTTACGACATCCACTGCACACGCACCGCATTCTTTTACAGCGAAAGCTGTTATGAGATCATTTCACCGGCCGTTTTTGCGCCGTAGTTGTCCGCCGCCGCCGCCGGTGTCCGTAACCACTATCGCTCGAAATTAAAAAAAAAAAACTAAACAGGAAAAAACTTTCAGGATGGACCGAGGTTCGAACCTGGGCCCTCTGCGTGGGAGCCCAGTATTCAACCTCTGAGCCATGCCGGTGCTTGAAACTGCCTTGCAAAAAGACCCTATACAGTCTTCATGTCGAGAAGGAACCACATTAACATATGTAATGTAGCGTGGTAGAAGAGTAAAATAACAACCAAGCGTCACACGATGTGAATTCTGTAACCAGGCGTCACACAATGCGAATTGCGCAACGAGTGAGTTGTTGAATGCTTCCAACCCATTACAAAGGGCTCTGCCATAATTCTTCAAAGTCATTAGCCACAGCATCAACAAAGTGCACATAATGCCTTACAGGTGTTTAGCAGATACTACGGTTCTGCGCAGAATGACGAAAAATTGCGTAGTGGCTGCTTCCTTCTTTCACAAAAATTATGATTTATAGCGTAGTGGGTTCCGCGCAAGTGCACTTCTATTGGTTGCCAAGGAAGCCCATTATGCTCCCATGATCCATTTCCTCAGGGTCTCAATAAAGTTAATTCCCTTTCTCTATCTCTTTTTCACGTTAACTTATGGTATGAAGTGTGGTGGGAGAATGAAATAACGACCGGGCGTCACACAATGCGAAGTACGTAACAAGTGGATCATTTAAAGCTTCCAACCCATTACAAAAGGCTCAGTCATAATTTTTCATCGTCATCAGTCGTCGCATCAAGAAACTGCACATAATGCCTTAAACATGGTACCTCGCTTCTCCGCAGAATGAAGAGTAATGTCGTGGTGGGTGCTTCCAACTTCACAAAAATTATCGTTTGTGGCGTAGTGGGTACGTTGCTAGTGTAGTTGTATTAGTAGCCACAAGAGAGTTTATAACGGGCTCTAGAAATGCCGCTCTTCGAGCTTTCGCTGTGACTGTGCTGCGCTTTCCGCGCAGGCCTGGCGTTTTTTTTCCTGTGTTAACTAACAACACCCTTTTGGGGGATGAATTCTTTGAAGCCTTATGAAATTCTGAGGAACTTACTTTTTTCAGTTTTATTTTTCTTTTCCAATAACCACTTGTCATTTTCAATAACCGCCCGAAGTTCGTGTTTCAGTTACCGAAGCAATTTTTCAGAGGCCCAGAAGATGATGGCACATATGAAGGCTACAATAGGGCCAGTCTTTTTCTCTTCTCACACTTGGCGAGGTGCACTGCTGCAGACGCACGCCACAGTTCGCACTCACTGATCGCATGACGAGAGCAGGCAGTACTGTTTAAATATACAGATGACCAGCTTACATGCTTGCAAGTCTGATGTAATAAAGCATTGGTTTAGCCTGTGTGTAGCTGATTTGGGTTTTTCATTCACAAGTAGGCGCATGCGCAGTTCTTCTCCGACAAAAATTTGTCAGCTACTTAATTATCTTGTCATGTAGACATCTAAATTTAAAGGATGTTTGTGAGTTTCTTTTGTTATTGGAAAATATTTTTGTTTAATTCATCTTTCTATGCATGTCAAAGTGATATATAAATTGGTGGTGATAGTGCATGGCTTGGCAATGGTCAGAATGTCTTTCCGTGTGCAGGTGCTTCAACTCGTTTGCGTATAGAGATGCTGCACCTATTGTTCCACATCACTTTGGTTATGTTATGATGCCCTGGTCACGTAAGGAAGTCACTGCACATTATTTTTTACGTCATTCTTCAAGGGCTTGCATTGGGTCTCTGCCGGCGCTTAGCTGCACAGATGTGCAGTGTGCATGGCATGTAAAGAAAAAGGTGGTGCAGGACATGTATGCACCATCACCACTAAGCAAGTTCTGCCATATCAGACCACCACCTCCTGCACCTTGGATCCCCGCAGTAGAACTTCAAAGCATGGCAGACGTTCTGCATAACAGTGCCCCGAGATCTGCCCTTGCTATCTACAGGTACTGACTTATTTATTGCTTACCTACACTTCCAGCTTAGAGTTTGTGAAGATTTTTGGGTGTTGCTTAAAATGCAATTCCAATGACCAAGCGATTTGTCTAATATTTGGAAGACCCACTGAACTAATCGTATTGATACTGTCTTCAGGATTTTTCAGAATCCTCATTACAATTACTTTTGTACTCATACTTTTGCTTTGGCCACTTGGTCTTGCATTGATACATGGCGAAAACACCAATCATAGGACCAGAGCTGCTGACTCAATGTGCTTACTAAATATATTTTTTCTATGACACACTTGTACAGCAATAACACTTTCATAAATATAAAATGCTACTGCCACTCTTTAGCAGAAAAAAAATAGTTCCTGAAGATGCTGTAGTTGCCAAGTAGTCGCTTTATACACGTTACAGTGGTTGCTAATTAGTAACATTACGACAAGCTTGACAAGTTGAAACGTATATATTGGTAGCAGCTCACAATGACAATGCAGGACAAGTCAAGGATGCACTTGTGCTTGTCTCTGTGAAGCATGTGTTGCATATTTTCTTTGTAGACCGCTGCCATTGCTTTCTGATTTCAGTGTTGTAGAAGGAGCTCACTACGGTGATATCTGACCTCCTCAAGCTGCTAGGCAGCATGCTGAATTCTGAGTGTGGCCAACTAAGACAGAAAGGTGGTGGCAAATATTTTGTGCGCGTCTGTGTGGCATACAAGTTGTTACAGTACCACACGGACACATTGCAGTGTCATGTTTGTTGTTGGCTTGGAAAGGAATGCTAAAAATGGCCGGCTTAAAAGAGATGCATGGTCGTTCCTTTTTATGGCCTTTGCAATGCATCTGTTTCCACCTCCCACCGCACCTCCATAGTGCTGGTGTGTTAGCCTCCGCCATACATGCAAAGTAAAGGTGAGCGCACACTCACCTTCAAACTCTAGCGGAATGCGCAGTATTTGCATGGTAAGGAATGAAATGGCAGGCATAATTCACGTCATAGCTCCGAAACAGAAGGGCTGGAATTTTTGTTTGCATAACATGCGCATTGAAAACAACTGAGGAATGGTGTTACACAATTGAAGAAAACAAACGTTTATTTACAATGAACATAGAACTCAGCATGCAGAATGTTAGTCTGCCCCCGCGTGAATATCTGCAATGTAAAACTTGTTTTTGACAACCAAATTTTGGCTTGAAATGTTTTTTGGCCACTTAACGACCAGTTTTGCATCACTCGGAAACTGATGAAAGGCCTTCAGGCGTATTTGACTCACACTGTAGAACGCAAGTGCACAACATGTTCCTGTTGCATGGTCCACGGCGACTGATTCACTGCTTTGCACCGCAAAACATGTCCCTTAGAATGCAAAAGTAACCAGCATGTTCACACACAGGCATGCAAATAGTGTCAGAATGTATCTGGCTAGCAGCGTACACACTGTATGAACTGTGCATTTCAGAAGCAACGCACAACGTGAGATTGGTGTTTTGCAATGTGTTAGATGTCGTATGTGCAAGCTTCTTTTTACTCAAGACCGCATTATAGTGACTTCTGAAACTTTTAGTTTCTAAAATTACTTTTTTACCCGATGCATGCACTGCCAGGAAGCGCAAGCATGGGACAGACAATTCTTCAATTCCATCAGCTGCTAAGAGAGGTGAGTATTGCTAATATCTTTATGAAATGTATCTTTTTAATCACTGTAACAAGTTACAGAAGATCAAGCTTAGGCACATGGCAGGTGCTGAACTACTGGTACTATACCGAAGTACGTGGCACAGACTTCGTAGTGATGCGTGATTGTCATGGAGAGCGCTGCCATGAATAATTGGGTTGGATTTCAACTCCTACCTTGATTTTTTTTATCTACCCTTTATGAAGGTCATGTGTGTTCTTGTACTGCACGCATTCTTTGGTGAGGCACTTAAAGGTTTCGCCTAAAAAAGTCAGTTTTATCCAAATCAAAAGCTCTGTACGCAGTACCAACGACATAACAACTATAAAAAGATTTACAGTTTGATTCAGTCTTTTATGCCATAGTTGCAGTTCCTGTACTTGTTAAATTAGCAAGCATGGTGTATGCACACACTGGGGAATGCATCCCACTTGATGACTGTGAACGCAGAATTTGGGAATGCTAGCGTGATGGACATTGCAAGGAAAAGTGTGCAAATGTGCTGGGTCACTTCAAGCGTCTTTAAGATAACGGGATGTGCAGCAGCAACATTGCCATATGGAGATCTGTGATGTCAGCGTAGACTACCACACAAGGCAACAACCAGCAGATTACCTGCAAGGTTGGGTAATTTGCATGCGCTAGCATTTTAACAGCCTGACGACAAGAGGCGCACGCTTTATCTACAAACATCTCGATGATGTCCCCCTTCCCTGGCTGTGTGTATGCTTACAGGGACAGACAACTGGTCAGAACGTGTGATCAGATCTTGGTGGAAATGAAGAGATCGTGAATTCTAGTTACAGATTCATGCATTCTTTTTGCAATCGCAGTAGGTTTATGTTTTTAAATCACGTTTAAATGTTAACAAAGCAAGTATGTTGCGCAGCCTGGTGGAAGAGCCTTGAAGCTTGATTGTGGAGTTGTTCACTTTGCTGTACGTAGTTTCATGCTTTAATGTGCACCGTCATTAATGCTCAAAATTAATAATATTATCCATCTCCCTTCTATTCTGTGCTGATTATGAGGTAAAAGGAGTTCAATTCTAAGAAGTGGCTATGCCTTCATGGCAACTCGTGGAACAGTGGAACATGCAGAGCCGTGGCGCAGAGTGCACGCACACGCAGCAAGCCACTGCGCAAACACGAACTATTGTCGTGCTCACCCCACACTGTTTGCGGCATGTGCTGTGTAACTTCATAGTTGCCACAGACCGAAAAAATTTTGATTATAACTGCTTCACAGCGGTTTCCGCGGCACCATTTAATGATTAAACACTCTGACTGATAAGCTTTTAGTTGCGCTAAAGAAAACAGGTACCATAAAGATTGGTTGTCAGTCCCTTTAAAGGGAACGACAACTGGTCACAACGTGTGATTAGATCCTGATAAAAATGAAAAGACAGTAAAATATAGTTACAGATTCCAGCATTCTTTTCGCGTTGTCGGTAGGATTTATATTTTTTAAATCGTGTTTAAAAGTAACAAAAACCGGCATGTCGCACAGCCTAGCGGAAGAGCCTTGAAGCTGGATTATGGAGTCGATCACTTTTTGCTGTACGTAGTCACGTAGTCTCATGCTGTCATGCGCGCCACAATATGTCCTGAAAATTGGAGTATGTATATTATTATCTATCCCTGCTCTATTTTGCGCTGCTTACGAGGTAAAAAGGAGTTGCACGGTGAGAAGCGGCGCAGCCTTCGCGGTAACTAGTGGAACATGCCCAGCCGCGGCGCACGCGCAGCAAACCACCACGCTCGAGCGCGAACCGCTCTCGCGCTCACTGTTTGCAGCATGGGTTGTCACTTGTGTTACCGACTTCATATTCGCCGCAGATTAAAAAATTCAGATTACAAATGTTTCACGGCATTTTCCACGTTACCGTTCTGTGATGAGCCACTCTCACCGGTAAGCTTTCTATTGCACTAAAGAAAATGGGCACCATAAAAATTGGTTGTCGGTCCTTTTAAAGACGACACGCTGTTACAAGCTTGTCACACTTAGACCTTGTATGGAACACCATGGCAATGCTTTTGACAAGCTTTCGCTTGAGTGTCCATAGAAATGAAAAATTTGGTCCCTTTAGCTAATGCTTAAGAAATCATAGACAAACCTCTGTGCTCTCATGAGGCTTATCAAATTGCATTTGAACTATTGGTTATTCAGATTTGAGTTACCTGTGTGCCTTTAATTTAATTTACTCTAGCATTTCATTCACTTTTTGACTGGACAAAAGTAGTACTCTTGCTTAAACATTTCGCATGTGAATTCACTGGCTTCACTGAGTAATAAAAAAATTGAAAATGTCATACATAGAGCAAGTCGCAAATTGTTTTTCGAGCTGTTATCATAAAATAGTTCGCATCTGCACACTGGAAGAATGTTATCTTAGTGTAAATGGAATACTGTGCAAAATATAAAATTCAGGTTGAATAATGCTTTGTTTCTACACCAGCGCGATGCTTGGTAGAAGTTGAGGTAACCTCAGAATTTTTTCATGGCCTGCATTCATCTTGTAATTGTAATTAGGCACATGATCACTGCAGTTTTGCCTCTATTGTCGTCAGTTGTGCTTCTGTCATGTGGTTGTGTGGTGGTGTTTGCCATGTAATTTTTATCGGGCTTACCATCGTCTTTTCATATGTGGCCTTCAGCCACAGTGAAAGTTCTATTGAGCTTTGACAGAACCTACTTTGATTTTCCAGCAAAAAACTGCAGTTCAAGCGTTCCTCCACCACTCCTGGAGCTGCTCGGGAAGAAGATCAGAGATCTTGAAAACTAAGCACCAGATGAAGTGCTCATGTTTATATGAAGTGCATACAGTGCAGAGTTCCAGAAACAAAATAGAAGCACTCACACGTAAGCAGGCAGATTCTCCATTCTGACAGAAATACCGCAAAGGCTTAGTTACTGCCAGTATCGCACATTTGTGCATGAATAAGGCTAGAGCACTTTTGAAAATGAAAGGCCCTGTTGACACTGAGCCTTTCATGGCCCAAATTCTTAGGCCCCGCAATGCAGCCACAGCAGCAATGGAGATGGGCATTTCAAAGGAGAATAGTGCTCGCCTGATGTACGAAAGGTACCAAGAGGCTCTCGGGCATCAAGTGAAAGTTGGGCAAACAGGGCTCATCCTGTATGAGCAATTTCCATTCATTGGGTGTTGGCCTGATGCACGAGTTTTATTTTACAGCGAAAACTGTTATGAGATCACAACAAGGGCCGTTTTTGGCGCCGTAGTTGTCCGCCGCCGGTGTCCGTAACCACTATCGCACGAAATAAAAAAAAACTAAATAAGAAAAAATATCTGGGATGGAACGAGATTCGAACTTCGGCCCTCAACGTGGGAGCCCAATATTCTATCACATAGCCAAGCCGGTGCTTCAAACTCCGTTGCAAATAGACCCTATACAGGCCTCATGTCGGGAAGGAACCGCATTAGCATATGTAACGTAGTGTGGTAGAAGAGTAAAATAACAACCAGGCGTCAATCAACGCGAAATCTGTAACCTGCCATCACACAATGCGAATTGCTCAACGAGTGAGTGGGTTGTTGAATGCTTCCGACCCATTATAAAGGCCTCTGCCATAATTCTTCATCGTCATCAGCCACAGCATCAAAAAAGTGCACATAATGCCTTACAAAACTAGCGGTTTGGCGAGTACCACGGTTCTCCGTACTTGGTTTAGCGAGTACCACGGTTCTCCGCAGAATGACGAACAATTGCAAAGTGGCTCTTCCCTACTTCACAAAAATTATGATGATTTATTGCGTAGCAGGTTCCTCGCAAGTGCACTTCAATTGGTTACCAAGGAAGCCCATAAGGATCCCATGATCCATTTCCTCAGGGCCTCAATCAAGTTAATTCCCTCTCTCTCTCTCCGTTTCTCCGGTTAACGTATGTTATAAAGCGTGGTAGGAAAGTTAAATAACGACCAGGCGTCACACAATGTGAATTACGTAACTAGTGGGTCGTTTAAAGCTTCCAACTCATTACAAAGGGCTCAGCCATGATTATTCATCGTCATCAACCGTCGCATCAAAAAAGTGCACATAATGCCTTACAGCTGGTACCTCGCTTCTCCGCAGAATAACGAGTAATGTCGTGGTGGGTGCTTCCCAACTTCACAAAAATTATGATTTGTGGCGTAGTGGGTACGCTGCTAATGTACTTGTATTAGCACCAACAAGAGAGTTTATAACGGGCTCTAGAATGCCGCTCTTCCAGCTGTCGCTGTGACTGTGCTACGCTTTCCGCGCAGGCCTGGCGTTTTTTATGTTGTTGTTGTCAAAGAAAGGAACTTTTGTTAGATTAAATGTCCTCTAAGACTTCAGAATTCATAGAATAACTTTGAGCAGTTAAGGCGCAAGTTGGAATATTTAACTCAGCTAAATGCGCAGATGGGCATTTGTAAGACTCCAGAGGCCCATATTTTGTTTCTTGAAGTGAGAGGGAATTCTGCTGCACAACAATGCAGTATGACGACAATGCATTTCAAACATTTCAAGATCCAATGGTAGATTTGTATAAGGTACACATAATTCCAGAGCTGCTTCGCAGGCTGAAAGGCTAAGTACATGCTTGTAGCAGTTGTAGGTAGACACAGCAATGAGCAGGTGGATATTAAAATGGCATGGCGCCTGATAGGGCACTTCCAGTTCAGGGCCTTTGCTGCTCCTTGCAGCCTGCTGTGCAGTGCGATCGGGGAAGAATTGTACCCTTTTGCGTCATGTTTCTTATGAGTTGTCCAGTGATCGCGTTCTTAAATTATTTTGCAAATGGATAGAAAATGTTTTGTATTTCACAGAATGAAGCATGCAGATGTAAACGGGCAGTGATCGTGAATGACACTGAGAACTGTAACGGGTGGGTCCCAAGTGCAGTAGCCAGTATATATAAAGGTTATGCTGTGTAACAGGCAGAAAGTTTGGTGAATACGGTCAGTATAGAGTTTTTGGGCAGCAACAGTGGCTGCCTCACATTCACTCAGACATAAAAGCACATGGTGCCAAATGTCAGCATATGTTCACAAAGAGCATTGCCTCCTCTACTGCAAATGGCTGCGAGGACTTCTGATAGTAAAAGTGCTCTGCTCAGTCAACTGCACCAATTTAGTATAGTTGCATTGCGTGCTTGCTGTAAAAATGTGAAAAATGCTGAGCGGGCAAGAGGCCACAGGAACAAAACAATCACTCAGCGATTGGTATCTGCTACGTCAGGGGCGAAGCCAGAAATTGTTTTCGGAGGAGGGCACCTCCTTGATCTGAAGTGGGGGTCGGGCAGGCAAATGTGATCGAGTGCAACTTTGAGCTCTATGTCATTGCAAAAAAAAAAAAATGCGGGAGGGGCACGGGCTCGGTATGCCCCGCCCCGCCTGGCTACGCCACTGTGCTACGATGTAAAACAATCTATGTTGCTTTTGACATGATGAGTGACGTGGTATGGTGTCTGCTATTTTAGGTACTGTTAAAAGCAGGCACGTAGCCAGGATTTTTTTCGGGGGGGGGGGGGGCAAGGCCTAATTGTTCGAAAGAAAGTCTTTCCATGGCAAAAAGAAAAAAAGAGTTGCCCGGGAATATAGAAGGCTGGGCGAACTTCGAGGAGGGGGGGGGCGGCCCTCCTCCTTGCCTACGTGCCTACTTAAAAGCGTTCACTGCCAACACCTTTGATTTGCACTTGAAAGAAACGCCTTGAAACGAAGTGTAAGCGCCCCAGGGAAATGAACTCCAAGTAAATTAATATTTTGAGTCGTGAGCTTATCTTTGCAACACATATCCACTCACTATTTTAAGGTATTAGAGCTAAATAAACGGCACAGTTTCACCGCAAGGGTGAAGCAATGAATGTGATACCAACAACTTGGAATGTCATGCGAAGGCAGTCTAGCAGCTCACTTCATCAGCAAACACGGCCGCTGCAGCAAGCTAAGTGGCCTTCGTGCGGTATGTGGCTTCAACGCAAACATTGCGATGAAAAAGCTAAGCGCCCGAGCACAGGCGACCACGTCCTGTAGGACAATGTACGAAGCCGAAGGCGCAAAATATGGCAGCAAAAATCCGGCAGCAAAATATGGGCGAGACATCGCCCATATTTTGCTTACGTTAGGGGGGTTGCTTCCAAATGTTAGAACCAAGTTTTTCAGTCCTAACGTAAACAAAATTCTAAAGAGACATTATAACATCTTACAACAAAGTAAACGACTATCAAGAATTTCCTCTTCCCCTCCGCGAGTCGTTTATAGACACCCCAAAAACATTAAGGATTATCTTGTACGTTCGAAAACCGATAAGGCACCTGTAACTGGATGCCAGCCATGCGGCAAGGCTCGTTGCAAGGTGTGCAAACACATACAGGCAACCAACTTTGTTGAAAGCACACATTCCAATTTCAAATACTCTCTTCACTCAAACCTTAACTGTGACAGCTCTAATGTAGTATACCTTCTCGAGTGTGGAGTATGCAGTATTCAATACGTAGGTCAGACAGACACGGCCTTCCCCACCCGCTTTAATAACCATCGTTCCCATGTTAATTCGCTTCCGCATCTTCCTCTGTCTCAGCATATAAATTCCGAAAACCACCCATTTGATTCCATCAAGGTTACACTCCTGCAGAGTGGTTTCTCCAGTACAAGGCAGCGTGAACAGCGCCAATCATATATGATTTATAAATTTAATACATTGAAGGCTGGACTAAATATCAATCCGGGCATACTGTCCTCAATTCGTGCTCTGGAAGATTCAAGTTAATAATAATCTCAACCGAAGATCTCTCTCTCTCGTGTTTGTTTGTTTTGTTTTTTCTGTTTTTATTTAATATTATATTTTATTTTATTATTTTTTTCGGACATTGCTTCAGAAGCACGCAGTGGGACATACAGCATGTTCACACGCATTCCAATCTAAAGGTATTCTCCATTTTCTTCATAAGCATTAACTTGAGCCACAGACCGGAGATCGTGGCCACCTGTTTTTTAGTGAATGTGCCTTTGTACACTCTTCCCGGACTTTTACTAAGCTCTCTGAGTTGACTGCTTTTAAGCGCTTATCCCTTCTTGTGAAGCTTCATCCCCTAGTGGGCTTCAGGAGCAAATGTGGAGGGGGGGAGCCGATGACGTGAGGGGTGACAATTGGCTGGAGGAATGCACCCATGTTGTGTTAAGGCATCAAAGCATTAGAACTCGACTAGCGACTACAGGAATGTACCTCACCAGGACGATCTGTGTATTTCAGCGTAGTTGTTTTTTTTCTTTTTTTTCAGGAAACACGCGTTATTCTTATGTCAGTCAAAGTATGTGCACATGGTGTGTTCGCGACTCTTTTTCTTCAGGTTTCTTACTTCTCTCTCTTTTCTTTGTTTTCTCTTTCATTGTATGTACTTTTTCTAAACCTTTTTTTTCTCTCTCTCTCGGCTCGGAGAACAATGATATAAAAGCTCATGGAAGCCTGGTAAATTTCATCCTGATGAAGATCGGTCTCCGATCGAAACGTCGACAAATAAACAGTTGTTTAGAAGCGTATACCTTTTTCCTATATATATATATATATATATATATATATATATATATATATATATATATATATATATATATATATATATATATATATGGGTCACTACATGCCAAGTGTCCCAGACGTGGCGCACGCGCATCGCAGATTTTGCTGATAAAATGTGTGCCTTTTCCTGTGCCACATGGGGTACTGTGGCAAAACATTCTTGCTGGTAAAAATTTCACGATCATGGCGTCCCCTCGAAGCTCGCTTGTATTTGTTAATATGTGCCTAATTGAAAAATGTGTGTAAAATCAATTCTTGTGTGTTGTCCTTTGAAACCGCGCTTGCTCTGTTACAGAGGTTCTGTTTACTTGTTCTATTTATTAATTCCGCAATTTTTGTGTTTCACTACCACCTACGTATTTTCAAAAACTAAAATAATCTTCAATGTTCATGAGTTTTTTTTAGCTATCTCGAACTATCCCTAACCAATCTTAGTAATAGTATGATTTCCAGGAAAGGTTATTTTAGTACAAAAATGTGTAGGAGTAAAATAGGCTTCAAATCTTCCGGAAAAAATTGTGAAATTAGAGGGAAAAAATGCGATTTGTCGCATGTTTGACTAATTTTCATACTGATGTGGTCCAAGTAAAAATCCTCCTCATGCGGCGTTTCATAGAAGACTTCATCGTTTAGTAATTGAGAAAGTGTAATCAAATCATTTTTTTAGCGAAGAAAATAATTTCTAAATTTGGCCCTCCGAACGCGCCCTGCATTTTTTTTTGTTGCCACTACGCCGCAAAGCAGGTGGTCGCGCTTGCAGCTGACACTCGTCACAGGCGGCGGCAAGATGCGAGATGTATGTCATTGGCTCGTTAGTGGTCGAAAGTTCTGTCGCGTTGATGTCAGGGCGACGAGTAATGAATTCGCGTTACAATGTGAGCTTCCTTGGCGGGCCCAATGGGAAGTATGGACGCCCGAGAGCAGCTTGTGGTATCGTTGGCACATTGTGCTACAGGGCCGTCTGCACAACTAGCATACACATACTGAAAGAAATAATGCACGTTGTATACATTTTTTTTACTGTGTACACATGTTGTGCAGACGGCCCCATAGCACAATCTCACGGCCCTGTAGCACAATCTCGACATAGCGAGTCTCAGAAAGTTTCGCCGAACCGATCAGACCAAACTGCGCAGAAGCATTGAAATTCGTAACATTCGTGACACTAACGTTCACATGCTGAAATTGAGGCGAGAAATTTAAAGGGAAACTAAAGGCAAATATTAAGTGGACGTTGATTGTTGAAATAGCGGTCCAGAAACCTCGTAGTGCTACTTTTGTGCCAAGGAAGTGCTTATCTTGAAATGAAATCCCGTTTTAGTGGTCCGCATCGCGTTAGCGCACTTCTAATCACCCACCTGAAAGCGGTCTTTCTCACGTCACTGTTCCCGTGCCCAACGTTGCCCGCCTTTGCTGCGCGGCGGCGTGCACTGCGGCGTGCACTGCGGCGTGCACCATTCGGCCATCCGGCAACACCACATGCATGTGGCAGTTTGCCGAACTTTCGGTCAGAGCGACTTTCACGAGCGCGCAAAACACATGCGGCAGTACGCGATACCGAAACGCGCCACTAAGACGCGACCGCGTGAGCGATGCAGGGCGCCGGGCGAAGCGCAGTTCGGCGAAAACGGAACTTTTCAACCAAGCGCGCCGTTCCCCATGGCAGCGCCAAAGAGGTTCTTTTTTGCATGAATCAAAGAGAAACGTACAAGCAGCATTTTATTACGTCTCTTGATGCACGGAAGGTTGTTTTTTTATTGCAGCTAGTATGATTACGAGTGATTAATTGTAGTCGGACTCTGTCACGTCATCGGGATCATTTGCAAAATGTCCCGCACGTGGCGCTCACCGTGTGATACATTTAGCTTGATTTCTCGGTAAGTAGGGCACTGCTGTTTATAATATTGCCGTTTTAGCTAGGCCTTGTCATACATTGAGCTTTCACTCTGACATAAATTGGTATTTGCCTTTAGTGCCCCTTTAAACGAGGAAGATTGACGTTCATTTCCTCTCTTCTAATAATTAACCTAAGTTGCAGAAATTTCGGGCTATAGAGCTCTTAAAGCATAATTTATCTGCCGAATTGTTTTAATTGATTTATTGTTTCACTTTGGTATTCCTTTATTTAAACGCAACAAATATGGTACTATCATGTTGTGTTTTGTAATATTATGCCTTGACTACGCGTCGGAGTTTCACACCCGCCAGCATTTTCTATTTATTTAACTACTCAATGTACCCTACATACGTACAAAGGGCATTCCATATGTGGAGTAACAAAAGTTTTATGTGGTTCATATGCACCTCAGAGTTATACAATAATAAGAAAAAAATGTTAAAAATTACACAACGGAGACACCCAAGTGTACAGAATCTGAAAAAATCACAGCATACGTCAGTTAGTGATTCTTGATCAGGGAAAATAACCGCAAAGAGGCATCGATGGCTCGTGAATGTCGGTTCCTACGCAACGAGGTTTCTCAGCTTGTTGGGATGCCTTTAATGCCCACGCACCCGGACCCCCAGTCGCAACAGCGTGCACTCGAAGGAAAACCTCTATTTCTTAAAGTTAGAAAGAAATGCCGGCTTTTTTACTGATTTAGTTAACAAAAAATGTTCTTAAGCCTTCTTTAGTGGCCCAGTTCGCTAAATCGGTTTGTTGGGAACATTGAGCCGCATCAGTGCCTACCGGGCAATGAAAATTTCTTTGTTAGATCACAAATTTCGTTAAGTCGGTTTTCGTAAGATGGCCCTTTAACTGTGCTATCCGACAGTGCACGCCAAACGCCGACAAAAAGGGAATGTGCACACGTGCAAGCGCGAAGAGATGGCTATTTCAAGGCACTGCCCTGCTTCGTGTTGCCAACATATATGATTTTACGTAACATGGAGTCCTGATAACCACTCAACTTCAGCATTTGTATCAGCCTTATGACGGCTCACGCCGATACTCACCTCTACTCACAGATACTTCAACGCACTGTCGTTCATACGTGAGCTCAGTATTTATTAAGCAGAGACGTGCCTTGACCGCCCTGCCCCGTCCTTGTCCCCGTACCCCGCAAAATTTTTCAAAGGAAGTTCTTGATAAAGATATTGTGCAACAATATCTCGTGTGAGTCATATCTTTCAATAAAATTGTCCTTACTGAATTGCAATCACTGATAACTCGTATGTGGAGGTACGAGATCAACATCCGTATCGCAGAGCCCCGATTATGCGAGATATTGGCGTTTAAGTGCGTTGGCATCCTGATCGAAAGTCCAATTACACGCCAACGGACTCATGAGTACACTCACTAAGACTCCCTCACACTCAGATCGAGCCGTGAGTCTGACTGAGTCCGAGTGAGTAATACTTAGGAGAGTTTGAGAGTGAGTGAGTGCGGTTCAAGTTTTAGCGAGTCTCAGTCTGAGTGAGTCCGATTGAGGAAAATTTCGGTGAATCTTAGTCCAAGTGAGCCCTAAGGACAAAATATATTCCATGAGTGAGTCTCCATGAGCTCTACATTTTTTGCCGACCTATGCATGTTACACAATGATCCCAACTCCTGAATCGACTCCATACATGCACGGTATCGGCCAGCTGCGTTAATACAGGCGAGATACGCGCACTGATAGCTAAATCACGTCGAAGCAGTAAGTCTAACTTTCTGGCGCACATTCGTTGTAGTGTGCAAAGTACACATGTTGTAATGCAAACAAGAGGTCAAGACAAACAGTCAGAGAGCCGCTATTAAACAGGCTCTCCACACAAAAGAATGGCATATGCTGGATTCACCGCAATATACAAGACGTGCATTTCTGTGACGCATTAGGCACAAGGCACGTGACGCATACAGTTTCTGCGAGAAATGCCACAATGGCATTGCAAACAGAAAAATCATGTTGCCCGAAGAGTAGTAGCGTAACCATTAAAAAAGGGAGAAAAAGAAAAAATCACGCCATATCCACGAAGTGAATGATGATGAGTGAGCGAAGCTCCGGAGGTAATCCGGTAAACCGCCAATCCCCGTAAATTTTGCCCACTCGATCATCATACAACGACCTGACACACAAACGCGGGGGTCCTCATATATGACGTTAAGCTCAGGGGAACGTTTATTGTCGGCTTTGCTGTTTTGCCTTTCGAGGGCGAGAGCGCCTTCACAATTGTTTTCATCCATGGCAGAAAGAGAATGTGTGGTCTGCAACACGCTTATACTTCATGGTCATCAGCGTCATCGTTATCACGTGTAGTGGGTACATTCCACTATACTGGAACGCGCTTATTCTTTATGGTCATCAGTCGTCATCGTCATGGAACGCGCTTATACTTAATGGTCATCAGCGTCATCGTCATCGTTATCACGTGTAGTGGGTACATTCCACTATACTGGAACGCGCTTATTCTTCATGGTAATCAGTGGTCATCGTCATCTTTATCACATGGAGTGGATAGATCCCACTATGCGTGGCTACATACTACAAAGGAGGGACAGGCCCACACACTGAGGAGCTTCGCCCCTAAAAAATTGGGGAGGGGCGAAGCATGTAGGGAAGGGTGTTTCAAACTTGAAACCTGTGGAGGGGCGAAGCATGCAGGGTGCGCCGGTTTTTCCCACAGCAAAATCACTACTAATGGGCAATGAGAAACAGCCGATAGATTATACACAGGGACCCGCAGTCCGCTTTTAGTTAACGTGCACGCTGCGAATCTTCATTGTTGAACAACGCACAAGAGAAAGTTCCCAGCAGCACTACACAGCAGGTCAAGATCCAGTGCCTATATGTATGGACTGGCCGGTGAACGGTTGTGCAGCGCGAGCAGTCGTTTGTTTTTTTTTTTCGATCAAGAAACTCGCTAAGAGACTCCGCCTGCATCGGCGTTGTCTCTCGCGGACGAGGTCGCGTTCTCGTTCCTTGCGAGCCGCTAGTTGAGCGTTCATTGCAGAAAGAGGGTTTCCATAGTCAACGCGCACCGTTCACACTCTCTCTCGCCACACGCCGAGCGCTGAGACGGTGGCGCCCTCTCTTGTGCTCAAGCAAATGAACTGTCACGACAGCAGACGACGATGCACGCCGACACGCCGATACGCTAAGGTAGCTGACCCCTGAAAACGAAGAAAGTCTTTGTGAACAAGAACTTTCTTTTGCAGTTGCCTACGTGCACAATACATTTTATCATCGTCCCGACTTACTACAAGTCGTGATCCATCTTGTTGAATAATTGCGCGATTAATCAAACAACGCCTAGTTCTGGCGCGGGAGCAACTGTACGCGTGAGCAGTGAACGCCGACCACGTATCGCGACCCTACAGACGCTGTCGGAATGTTTCACCGCAATACGTTTAGGCTTAGCCTTACAATAAGCTTAGCGCTACATTCGGAATGCTGAAGAATTTTGTGCAGTTCAAGAGCCATGACCACTGAAAATCATGGTTTTCGAAATATCGTACAGGCATCTGTACGTGCGAATCTTCATTGGCGTGAAGGCGTTATTTACAGCGTGCAGTGCCTAAGGCAGTGGTCACATGGCTGGCGTCGCTACACTGCGATACTCATAGTGATTACTAGAAAGCAAAAGAAAAGGAAGGACTTGTCTGTCTATTATCGCCCACTCCTCACAAAACAGATAAGCCTTCAGACAGAGTACCTCACTGTAAACAACGGAGGTCAAACGCACACGTGGTTGCGCCGATACTTTTGTCAGAACGAACGTAAAAGAAAAGGTGCATTGTTGAAACGAGCGAGATGGGAAGACGTCGGCGGGAATATAGAAAAACATTTAGCATGTTTGGTGGTAGAACAAGGATATATTGGATAAAAAACGCTCCACTACTCTGCAAGCAAACGGAAGAGATTCACTTGAATCCACAGAAAAGAGCAGAGAAAAAGGATTGTAGCAAGGTGACGCAACCGGCGCACTTGGACCACCAACGATAGTGCAGACTATGCAAAACAGAAAAACATACAAACAGATACATACAACAAATCATACAAGCATTTAATATGGGAATGTCCCAACATGACAAGTCATCCTCAAGCCCTCCTGCAGTCGTGACGGGTAGTGTTGTTGAGCACGGAGGTCGAACACCAGAAATGGGCTATCCAGAAGATCAGGGAGGCTATAGGGAGACAAGGCCTTCTGGGCCTCTACGTGTGCTGTCTAGACCGAACCACAAACGAGACCGATCTGGTAACAAAGTTTATTCATTCACCTGCTAACTCGCTGTGACGATCTTTCGCTGAGTGCGATTATAGTATGCGCTTCTTCAGAAAGCAACGCTGCGGAAATCTCGTACTTTGCAAGCTGCGCTCGTTGTGCATTATGGAGCGTTCACACCTGATAATACGGGGACGGTCTTTTCCTACAGTATGGTTGGACATAATCTGATGACAGACATTGGCGCCATCCGAACGTTTTCAGTGATAATTGTTAGCACCAGTGTTGCGGAGTTGCCACTCCGGAATCTGAATGACTCCGGAATCATTCCACATTTTCGCGACCCCGGAATGGAATGGGGACAACGCTTGGAGGATTGGAATGGAATTAAGCGCCTTTTGCGCGGAATGGAATGGGAATGGAAGTAGGTCTTTTCCCGAAAATACAGCACGTTTTCGTCTATGCGCTGTTTTTCAAACTTCAAACATTAGTAAGTCAGAGCTTCGAATTTTACAATAAAGCAGCATTTTCAAAATGGCTTGGCTGATTACAAGCACCGTACATTTATAAGCAACGCGACTACCACAAATCTGTCCTTATATAGACTGCGTTGCTCTGAAGTTTGTCTCTATTCGTGTAACGGCTGCTCTGTGCCGTTGGTATCCGTAGTGCGGAACTACGGCGGCGGTATACACCCCTCGCCCCACCTTACGCCTTGTGATTTTGTTCCCCTTGTGGACCCACTAAAGTTGTTTCACTCCCTCACTCGGTGGCGCCTCAAGTGCCTGCTGGCTCTCCACCCTTCACTTCATTGTTTTTGCTTCTGTCACCTTTGCCGACTCGGACGCATATTCGGAACAGCGCTTCTCTAAGTTGTGATGCGCATTAACGCTGGCGCAATGCTTGTGTTCACTGCAAGCTTTCATATACCAGCTTGCCCGCCGTCACACCTCATACTCAACCCCCCCACCCTTTTGCTCGTACTTCTCCCCTACTTTTTCCGAGGGGTGGGGGAAGTATGGGGGCGCTCGGCGCCTGTGAGCGCTCGTAGAATACAACGATGATCGCCGGTGCGCTCGTGGCACGCGGCAGCCGCTGGCAGTTGCGGCCGGGCACCGGCACAGTAAAGATGGCTGCTGGTCAGTCTCGGTGTCTTTCCTGTGGGGTTCCGGACTAGCCGCGGCCCGGAACCCTACATCTGAATATTGTGCACCTGTCTAGGCGCTCCATACGCATGGCAAAACTGCTTAGTCTACTTCAACACTACTTTTGTCAGCATAAAAGTACGCTATGTCGTCATTTTAGCGTTCACAAGCAATGTTAATATCACCATTCGTTCAAACTTGCTGATCATGCCAATGCTATAGGTAGCGGGAGAACTACCGCTATGGGAGTTAGTAGAGTGGTTGTACCGCAGGAGATATGTCACCAAGCTACTATCACTTGACCTTGTTGACCTGTTTTGCGTACTTTTCCAGTTCTTAATGCATCTGATGACATCACCTTCATGTTCTTCTTGACTCGATAAGACTATCAATGTGCCTTTCCTACATTGAGGAATTACAGGAATGGAATTGAGCTGCCGGCCATTCCCGGAGTGAGAATGGGCTAAGTTTTTTCATTCTGAGGAACTGAAAGAAATGCAATTGTGGTAAGTTCTAATTATCCGGAATGAAATTGGAATGGAATGGAGGCGCCCATTTTCAGTGCAAAACAAGCCCTAGAAGTCGCCGGCTGTAATCCCCGGCCACAACCGGTGACCGCCATTTTGCCATGGCGCGTGTGACGTCATGTGCAGCGCAGAACGGAGCCGTCGTCTTCTACCGAAATTTCAGCCGCTGCAAATCGTTCACTTTCAGTGCCAAGCTGAAGAAAGCTAAAAAATGTCGATATCACGTGAGCGACAACGGACAAATAATATTCGTTCGACGCAATGC
>NC_051178.1:54662425-54689285 GCF_013339695.2 Rhipicephalus sanguineus
TTTCATTCTAGGTCGTGACTGTCTCCGGAACGCAGTTTTCGGCCGGAATCGCGGCACCGTACTTAATGTTCTTTCACACGTTTGTCAGCCTTTTGAACGGCCCAACGGGAGGACCGTGACGCGATCACAGAAACGCGCTTTAGGAATTCAGTTTTCTCGAAGTCGGAATTTTCCTGAAGTGTGCAATTCCTGATATCGACCTGAGGCGCTGCCCAGCAGATCGCTTTTAGACCGCCAGCAAGAAATATTTTAATGACGGGCCCACAGTAGGTACACTGCTTCGCATTTGCTTTTTGCATCTTCGGTAGATTGCATTCATATGCTCAGTTGACAGTGGGGAAGCGTGGGCGCGTGGCCTAGCTGGTCTTCGACAATGTCCGTAGAGCATGTCTTTATTGATTGTTGGGATGCATTTGAGAGCGAACCTATTATAGCACCCATTTCTGCGTTGGGCGGCGTTGTCGTCAGCGTAACCGTTAGAGCAAACGAGGACGAAAGAGAGGGAACGCGGAGTCTGCCGATATTCCGAGCAGCTCACGAGCCACTAGCTTCAAACCTCGCTTTCTTCCTCCGTCACGCGCGCTGGCCCCTCGGTCGAAGCTCTTATGGCATGGTGGGCTGGCACGTGCCCTGCGGCAGGCTTCGCTTGTCATAACGGGGTGTCGGTGTTTCTTTGGTTGGCGACGCCTTCAATGCACAGAGTGGTGTGCATATCACTCGAGCACTGGCAGTTTCTGTGGCAATATATAACGAATGTTAGATTGCTACAACTGCGGATAGCCAAAAGTTCAAAGGCAGATGGCGTTGCGCCAAGATGTAGCTGCGCTCAGAACTCATAGGGAGTATCGTAATCATCGGAGAAATTTTATTTTGGCCTTCTCTACAAAGAACACTTAAGAATGATTTCCCGCTTACACCAGACGGGATTCGGTTCTTAGCAATAGAACCAGGGCTTTTAAAATACGATACGTTCTTTCTCCTCGGCGTGCACAGTATATCGCAAAGCCACATGGCAGTTAGCCATTGTGAATTAGATGCTCGGCCAGGCCGTATTTATTTCATTGATGAAACGTGCAAGTTGCCAGAAGGCTTTTCAAGACTTTGCTATGCTGATGAACTCCTGAATGTTTTGAATGACCTATATAATCTGAGGCCGTTTTAAGGATGTGCGGCACATGGCATACCTTTATTGAAGCCATAACACTACGCGTGAAGCCTAGTGGGTATGTATTTGCTCTTGTTCCAATATTACCTGGCGGAAATAAAAAAAAAATGGGCGTGTGGCCTAGTATTGAAAGCACTCGCTTTCGGACTACGGGGACCCGGGTTCGTACCCCAGCCCCGGAAAGGAAATCAATTTTTTTATTTTCATGGTGCGCGCGCGCCGGCTGTGCGTGAGGGGGTTTTCTGGAACAGCACCAGCTACATAGGTCAGTCAATACATGCTTCGCTTGAAGAAATGCTTGAGACTAGTCAAGTCAGTGTAGCTCATGAATAGACACCAGATTTTAGGCAAATGCCTATTTTGTTCCTTGAGCTCCTGTCGTGCCACTTTGATATATGAGCATGAATGAGATGTTAAGAAGGGCTTCTATAGTGTTTTCATAGCGCCTATAAATGCCCATTTTTGGCGTTTGTGCCCAAATGCTTACAAATGCCTATAAATGCTTAATTTCAATTTATGGCGATTACATTAACACTAATCAGCCTCAAGTTTTGCTCCCGGGAGCAGTTTGAGACCGTTATTCATGTTACCGAGCAACATTGACTATTCGGAACTATGGGGTTGAACAGTCCTTTACTTCAACACCCTCCCGGAAACAACTGCTAGCAGCCGTGAAGTGGGACACGCACAATCGCCGCCGCAGAGACATGGTGTGTGCGGTTTGCGAATGCGAGACCGTGGAGAGCCGTCAGCGGAAAGGAGAGTGAAGAGCAAAAAAAGAAACAAAAATATGATGTGGACACGGCTTTTTTTTTGTAATTCAATTTGGAAGGTGTTCACTGCATTAGCATAGCCAGAAATGTTCTTCGGAGGGGCAGGGGGGTTTCAACCATACTCTATGTATGTTCGTGCGTGCGCTTGTATGCGTGTGTGTATATACACACATGCAAAACTGAAAAGTTTTGGGGGGAGAGGGGTATGAACTTCCCGTTCCCCCCTCCCCGGCTACGGCAGTGATTCACTGCCAGGGGAGAAATTGGCTCCGCGCGATTTGACCCGACCAATAGGAGGAATCTCTCCCTTCTGGTCTTTTAGCGATATGGCTATCTGCTCCTCCTCTGCCCTTCTCAGTCATACCGAAAAACACCCAGGAGCGTTGATTCGACAGTGGAATCTTTACTCACCGTGCAGAATACGGGAGAGACCGTGTTCTGCGAACCATGTGGGACAAAGCATAATTGCACGGCTATGTTCAACTATTGGCGCCTTTGTGCCATCTTGAGCAATAACATTTTTGTTTTCCTTTAGTAGATAGAGCTCGCGCACGTCTTCGTTTGAAATTGTTTGCATTTGTGTGGAAATTTGTTGTTCCTATATTTAAGACTTCGGAAGCCTATAATGCTGTTCTGGCTGCCTATTATCGGCTCGTGAAACGAGCTTTTTATTGCCTAAAAATGCGGCCTCTACGAGTCATGAACATGCTTATTAAGAAAACAAAAATGTGTGACGAAGACAGTCACGTGCTGGCCGAGTCGCCAGCGCAAGGTCCGCGGGCCACGTGTTTGAAACCCTTGTAGTAAATGATTGTGTCAAAGAAATCGCGCAGGCCCCGGTATATAAGGAAGAAAAACTAGCAAAAGTTTGGCCGCGTATCTGCGTGCTTCGCTGCAAATGTCGTCTTAAGACGATAGAAGAGGCGCTGCGTGAGATATGGACGCCATCTGACAATACGTCGGGAAACATGAGTGCTGTGTTGCGGGCTGGTAGCCCCGGCGCAGCAGCAGGCGAAGACCGGCGGTGACCAACGCGACCGGTGGGGACGCCAACCAACCCGAACACGCGGTTTGGCGAGATGCGCTGAAACAGAAGAAACGTCCGCACTCAACGAGTACTCTCAACACACTCTTTTATTTACACCGCCTGCGTAAAACAGGAATGCCAGAGCGGCGCCGCATGGCATTCGTGCAGTGCAATACAGAACCAAAACCGAAACACAACAATGAGCTCATGCAGAGGGCACGGAGGAAGGCAAGTTTCAGCGCAGTCGCATTTTCAGCGCAGCTTAAGAAAGTAGGGTCTTTGGAATTATATATGTATGCATTTTCTATTAAAGGAACACACCACCTAATACTTACCTAGTGATTTTGCGCCTCAGATATGCGTGATAATTATTTTTTGATCGACAGCGTTCACAAGTATGAACAGCCGTACCAGTTCAAGATGGCTGGCCCTTGGGCAAGTGGTTCAACTTTGGCCGAATGGCTGAATAGAGTGACGTGCCGACAAACAGAAAGACAGACAGACGAAAATTTCTCCGTTTAAGTATCCCAAGAAAGACTATCGTCTTTAAAAGCATTGAGGATGACGCGTTCGTTGATACGACATTAGGGAGGGAGATGGATGCTGAGGAGGAACAAAGCCTGACCAAGAACATAGAGAGTGTTTATTGGCAATGTAGAAGTGTTTATTTAGAGAGTTATAGTGAGGCTAAAGCCTCATTGGGAACTCTCTCAATAAACACTACGTACTTCCTTTGTACGGAATGCCTTGATGGTCGTGCATTTTGGTTCTCACCGATTCAAACCACGCGCGAAACCACTAAACTGCTACGCTTGAGTAATACAAAGTAAGGTGAATCATTGCAGGCGTATCTGCGCATCTTTATGTGAAAGTTTAATTTTTACCAGTCATGTGCATGCTCGCTCGCACACTCTAATTTACTTCATTAAAACATACGCTGCAAACGGATGGATGGATGGATGGATGCTATGAGCGTCCCCTTTGTAACGGGGCGGTGACATGTCTGCCACCAGGCTCGGAGGAAGAAAAAAAAAAGAAAAAAAAAGAAAACCTTCCTTGTTTTATGTTGGCCTAATACCTTATTTACATTGATTAAATCTATGTTATTATACCAAAAAATATAAATTCACGGTCTATCTCTCTGCCTCTTAAGGCAGAATGACCTTATTTTTCCCCCCATTATTTATTTTTGTTCTTTATCTCTACTTTTCTGCCACCAATACTCTAACCGTCTCTTACTTATTTCTATCGCGGACGTGTTCGGCTTTCCATTGTTGTCCCTAAAACCCAAGGCTTCATGTAGACTCGTGCCCACACGTATACCTGGGTGAATATCGCCACATTCAATCAGTACATGTTCCATCGTTTCCTTAGTTCCCCCGCAGCATGTACATTGTTCTTCTTCGTTACTGAATCTCGCTTTATAACTACGCGTTCTAAGGCAGCCCGACCTTGCTTCAAACAGTAAAGCGCTTCCCCTTGAATTATCATAAAACCTTTCCCTCCTTATTTCGTTTTTTCCCTTTCGGTAGTTACTCAGAGCCGGCTTCTTTTCCATCGCTGCCATCCAATAAGTCCTCTACGCCTCTCTGACCTTCCGCTTAATGCTCCTTGTTGCCATATCGCCCACACTGCAAACGCGTACAGCATACAATGCCCTCTGGTGGCGTCATCGTGCAACGGGACCATTCGCACGAAGCCACGACATTGAGCTGCGCGGAAATAATTTTTGCAAGAGGGCGCTACAAAAAAACGCTATCAAATAATAATGAACTAGTGCTTTTTTTACTAGTATTCTAGTAGATTAATTATAAGGATTTTTTTTGCGGGTTGAAAGATTTTAGCATCCCGTTATGGCAGTTATTGTTGATCATAATTCAACGAAGTACTTCAGAATAGCTCGGAAAGTTTCCTTGAGTAATTGTTGCGGCTTCGCTTCATAAAATCGACGCTTTGTATTTTGATGTTCAGTTCCAGCAGCGATGTCGTCTCTCCATTTCTATACTTGGCACACATTTCTATACTTGGTAGAGTGTACGTGGTGCTCTAAATCGTTCACCTTTTGTTCTAAACACAGCCTAGTGCTCTCGCTCTGAATCTTCAAATTTTTTGCTGATGCTTCAATATTTATATGGACCCTCTCGATGGGTTTTCGCGTTCATGTCCAGTAAATATATATGAAAGCCAAATGTAAAAATAATTCTCAAGAAATACTTTCGAAGCGCGCGACCGGGGATTCGAACCTGCTACTTCTCGATTTGCGGCGCGCTGCGTTAGACAATACTGCCACGCAGTTTACGTCCTCCAGCATACTAACGGCGACCTATTCCACAACCAATTCAACTGTTCGCGTTTGCGCTCGTAAGCCTATCAGAAGATTCTAAAACAACCAGGGAGGTTCCCAAACTTCGAGCGCGCTATGCAAAAGGCAGTTGTTATACGTGTGATGGACCGTTTACATGTAAATACAAAAAGGGGCGCGCTTGGCATTATATACACCAGTTACCGCTGGCGGTGCGCAGAGCTGGAAGGCGCTCCAGCGTGCTCGTTTTCGCCCGCCAGATGGCGCGAAGGGCGCGCCTTAAAGGCCGTCGACCCTTTAGCAGCTGCGTTGGGTAGGCTGCTCTTCTGTTCGGAGGAGCTGCGGCGTTTGACAATCGGATCAAACGCCGGCTGCGTTGGGTCAGAAACCAATTTCTTGGGTCGCCTAGCTCTTTGGGTCCACAATTCTAAAGCTCTAGTGTTTCGCCGGAGCTGGAATGTGCGCCTTCGTGTTGTACTTTCACATACAGCGCGCGATCGCCCATGCTCGCCCGCTTATCTCTTGAGGGGGGAGGTTTGTACGTCTTTTGCTTTCACCGCAAAGTTTGCGTTGAAGCTATAGACCGCACGAAGATCACTCGCTGCAGCGGCCGCGTTTGCGAAAGGAGTGAGCTGCTAGCTAAAAGAGCGAAAGTAGGGGCTACTGAAGTAAAAACTGTGACAGTTGTTAGTTCCCTCTCGTCTTCTGTATACGTGTGCGTTCTTTTCATGCGTCCTGTTTTATGTTTGAGCAGCGCTCTGGAAGTGTCGAGCTGTGACAGTTCTGAGTTCGCGCTCGCCCTGTGTGTGCTCTTTTCTTGCGTCCTTTGTGCGTGAGCGGCGCGCAGCAAGGTTTGAGCTGATTGCCATTGTTCGCGTGACATTACAATTTGCTGCTATCGCATTCATTGCTTGGCCCTTGCAGCTAAGGTGCAACTTTTTTTCTTAGCGCATTATCGGCTGAACTGAACATTGTAACTAAGCGTGATTGCTGTTGTGTTGTGATATTGACGGTATCTCCTGGTGACGCCACTACATAGTTCTCGCACACTGGAGCACATTGTACATTAAGTCGTTCCCATTTTTTCTTAAACACCCGAATGAAAGTTAGTCCGCCTGCAATTTAATGTATGATGTGGAAAAGGACGCCACACGAAAAATAATGCGAAGTTTTTTAAGGCGATATCCTTAGATGCCGCCTAAAACGCGAAAAGTCACCGCCGGCGTCAACAGGAGTGATGTGAAAAAATATGGCTCATCCCTCTGTCATAGCAATCAGTATAACACGAAAGTGAAACTTGTCGTCCCAGAAGTATTTGACTGTTTATACTGCATTGGTATATGAGAGCTTGTACAATGTCTACTGTTTGACAGACAAAGCACCGCTTGATGTGGACGCACTCATGCTGACGCCCAGTGGCACACCTCTGTGTGGGCGACTAACGCCCATGATCATGATATAACCCTTTCGGTTGCTCAAGTTCTTAGGATATGCGTGGACGCCGCATATGGTGAATCCCGGAGCAAATATAGCATCAACAAGCACATAATAAACACTGATATTCAATATGCACTCCTTCAAAGCGTCGTGAAACGCGAAGAGAAACGCTACGCGCGTCGTGTCTTCCCTCTAACCTGGCCGTTAATTTTCACAGGGCGAGCGGGGAATGCGGTGTGACAGCCAGACGAGAATCGGAGAGCTATTTTTCGATGTGGATGGATGCTATGAGCTAGGCTTGGACTAAAGCCACCAACTCATGGTGTGTTAAAGCGTTGGCGAAATTACGCTTGTGTTGGGAACGCGTCGAAAATGATGGTCGTAGCAATGGCGCGTTCTTTTTTTTTTTCGAGCCTGGTGGTACACATGTCACCACCCCGTTACAAGTGGGACGCTCATAGGCACCGTGCAGTGGAGTTTTCCAGCGTGACTGCAGCGCCAGAACGGGCAGCCTAGCGGATAAAAAAAGGAATATTGGGACGGGGCCGGACAAAATTGAACGCGATGCGCGCGTAACATATCAGTGTACACAACGTCCGGAGGCTGCCATCTCGCCTCTGTGTAACAACGATTCCCTGAATTGGTCGTGGGAGGCGCGGCTCGCGGAACTGGAAATGGGAAGCCAACTGGCGACCCTTGACCAGGCCCGGCGAGCCGCTGTAGCCAGTGGGGCCCTGGAAGAGGGGCACCCCCACCCTAACCATTCCAAGGCATGACATAAATAAATGTTTCTTCTCTCTCTCTCCTTCTATGCGTGAGTGGGCGGGCTGCGGCCGGGCTAGAGGGGAGACGCGTGGGCGCGTCTGTTTTTTAGGTTGCCCTAGCGGCCAATATCAAAGAACCTGGGATGGGCCTCCCTCTGGTCAGTGTACAGTGCCTATAGCCATAGAGTTTTCTAAAACGACCTAGAGGGAACTCTGGCGCTGCGATCGTTCAGCCACCATGGGAATGATGGGTAGTACACGGATTTGCCTAGTCTTCGTGCTTGTGGGCTTCGAACGCACTTGTGGCTTTGTTTATTGCTATGTTTTGGTTTTCTTTCGGATAAAAGAATGGATCGTTGTGAACTTCGTGACCAGATTTGAATCGGTGAGCCTAAAGAAGTTAAAGTGGTGAAGTGAAACTGCTGATTTTTGCTGAACTTCGTTTTGCGACAAAGCGGATGCAGGCGACGCGGAGCCAAACGGAGCCGAAAGAACAAAGTTTAGACAAATCCGTGTACTACCCATGATTCCCATGATGCCTGAAGCGCGATGCATTGCAGCTGCCGTAGACACTAGCGCCAGAGTTCGCTCTAGTAAGTATTGTAGGAAACTCCATGCCTATAGCATCCATCCATCCATCCATCCATCCATCCATCCATCCATCCATCCATCCATCCATCCATCCATCCATCCATCCATCCATCTATCCATCCATCCATCCATCCATCCATCCATCCATCCATCCATCCATCCATCCATCCATCCATCCATCCAAGAGCACCGTGTGAAGATGGTGTGAACGCGCCTTCTACACGAACGCGCCTTCTAGCGCGTTCGTGTAGTCTCTGTTATGTGTTTGGCGGTAGCTCAATGGGTTAAACTCCCGCCAGCCATCGTCGTGGACCGAGAGGTCAGGGGCTCAACTCCTGTGAGCGGAACTGTTTCTTTAGTCTTTTTTTTTTCTTTGCCATTTGATAGCGTTCATTTTGCTGACGTATTTCCGTGATGCAAATACGTCATGAAAGTCTTAGTGGACCCCAGTATAAAACACTTTCGTGTTAAAATCATGATGTGATGTCATCACAATATGACGTCATCATGGCACCACAGGCTGACAAAGTTAGTGACCTCATCATGACGTCACTATGATGCTAGACCACGTGATGTGAAAGCGTGAAATAATCACGCGACATCGCCCGTTCGTCAAAGGTGTTATGATCACGGAGCCACTGTAATACAACGTGAGGCCCCGCAAGGTTCTAATTCCTCCGATCCTGGAGGCACTACAAACCCACGTTTGGTTCGAGATCTTTCGGGCTGGATCAATAGAATGGACTGAGAAGAAAATTATGTAGCTATTGCTGTAGTTCTAAGTGCTGCGCTATATGGAGCCCCGCGACTGTGAAACCTGAGGAAGTGCGTAGCACGGACACACAGCTATTCGTAGAGTCCAATCTTGAGAACAATCTAGAGAACAATCTTGCTTGGCAGACCTGCAAACTCGATGTGCGCCATGCGTTCTACTTTTTCCTGCACTTTATTCACTTCCTGCTTGCTACGGCAGTTGAAATACGTGCCGTCTGCAGCGAGTTCCGTCAGGTTGCTTCCGTCTCCAGATGTAGCGATGAAGCGCTGGAGGAATGCCATTAGGTGGAGCAATCGCGCGCGTGATGAGGCGGTTGCACCGTTTCTCGCGCGGCGCAGGTGTCAGCCGCGTGTTTCCGAAGTGTCTTTAGCAATTTTAAGTTAATTATTAGGATTCCTTTTTAACACGAAAGTGTTTTATGCCGGGGTCCACCAAGACTTCAGTGACGTACTTCCGTCACGGAAATGACGTCGAAAAATATACACGATCAGATGGCAAAGAAAAATATCCACGGAGTGAATGATGATGAGTGGGCGAAGCTGCGGAGGTTCATCGGTAAACCGTGAATCTTCCGCGAATTCTGCCCAGTGCATCATCACCGACGTGAGATCGGGCGCGTTTATACTAAAGGTTCGATGAGTTATGACGACTTGCAGCTCACTTTAATTTTACATGTGCGCTGTGAATTTTCATTGTTTAGAAAACCATTGCTTTATAAAACATCTGGCGTCTTTCGTTAAGCAGCTGGCGTCTTTTTGTTTTGCTTTAGAAACATCTGGCGTTCTTTCGTTTTGCTTTTACAAAACATCTGGCGTCTTTCTTTGGTTTATTTCATCAATAAACGGCGTTTTGAGCAAAATATTTATTGTTTAATCACGCACAGGAGAAATCTCACCAGGCACTACCTTGGAGGTAAACAATGGCTGCTAATGGGAATGAGAGACAGAAGAAGTCGGCTTTTAGCTAACACTTACACTTCTACTAACGTTTCCTACTGGAACATGCCAATGGCTGCTAATGGGGAATGAGAGACAGAAGAATTCGGCTTTTAGTTAACGCGCACGCTGCGAATTTTTTATTGTTCAACAACGCACAGGAAAAATCTCCCACCGGCACCACCTTGGAGGTCAAAGCGTAAGACTGGTTACGCACTACGACTACTACTACGACTACGAGGGACGAACGGGTGCCGCCTTAAGGAGCTTCGCCCCTAAAAGGTACCGTCAACGGGCATCGAACACACGACCGCTCGGTACGCCACAACAGATGCCGGGCAGGCTATCCACTGCGCCACGGCCACAGACTCTGGAGGCTTTACAAACGCGCCTTTTATATCTACCACTCTCCCGGTCGGCTGGGTGGTGTTGACCTCTGGGAGTGGTAAGGTAAAGTAATTCGCCATTGCTGCGGCCTCCGCGACTAGCACCTGCAAGGCGTTACGCGTCCGTCCCGTTCGGCGCGTTTTCAATAGAACTTGAATTTTGTCAATTGCTTAACACACCGCGAGGTGGCGACCTTTGCCCAAGCGTAGCAGAAGCGTAGGCCTCGCTCATAGCATCACGCTAATACAAACCAAAAATAGCTCTGCGACGCGCGCCTGCCTCACCTAGCTGTAACACCGCGTTCCACGCTCACGCGCTTGCACCGAGAAAAATCGCGGCCGGGCTACCGAGGCGGCACGACGCGCTTTGCGTTTTCCTCTAGTCCGGCCGTGGTGTTCAATCACATTTTAACATGCCGCGGGATGGCGACCAAGATCTGAGTCCAATATGCGACACTCTTCTGGCTATCACACCTCGTTCTCTGATTACGCTTTCACCGTTAACTACTACAGCTACCACAAGGGTTTGTTTAATCATTTAACATGGACGTTAGTCGTCGGGATGGAGATGTACCACCAATCATCAAAGTGGGTGCATACACGTTAAACGGTGCCATTAGCTGCCAGACATCAATATACATTGTGCAAACTCTCTTGTATGAATGTACAGTAAGCATTCAGTTACTTCTGTAAGGGCACGCTTTACTTTCGTGTTATTCCGATTCCTTTGACGGAGGGATCAACCACGTATTTTTTTGTAAACAATGATGGCGGCCGCTTCTCAAGTGCGCTGTAGCGATAGTTTTGTACAATTTAAGTGTAGCATGAATGCATTTCAGCAGTTTTCGAATGTAGTTACTGTCGCGAGAGTAGATTATTTGCGCACTCGTGTTTAAAAAATTTCGTTAATGAGGGACGTGCGGTATGAATATCTTTCGTAGTCGCGAGTTAAGAAATGCATTGACTCCATGGGCGTTCGCCGGTGCTCCGAAAATATTTCGTTGCGGTGAGAATTTCGTTCCATCGGGATTTCGTTATCGCGGGTTTCGACTGTACTTAACTTTTTTGTTACCTTGCTATTCTTTGACAGTGACACGTCATCTTTGCTCAGGCTATATAATGTTCATGCGTATTTTCAATAAATCAGTTGTGAGGCTGCGCTCGTCCGTCTCTTCTTTCTTCATTTGTGCAGGGTTGCCAGGTTTGGCTATTTTGCGCCAGTTTGGCTACCTCTTTAGGCCGGGGGCGGGAGAAAAAACGTCTTGGCTACTTGGCTAGTTTTTGGCTACTTTCTCGTTCAGTAGATTTCAACCAAGTTATCTATGTCTGGTGACGTCGCAGCCGCTGGCGTACGTTATGTCGGGAAAAACACGGCAACCAATGCGTGTTTCCAGCTACCAAAATTGAATTTGGCACTTTAGTTGTACGATCAACTTTAATGACAAGGATGGCTCAGTCGCCTAAGCGAAGTTGAGGGTCAGTAGTGGGGATCACAAAATAAATATACAAAAAAACTACACATTTACAGCCTGCCAGTCAGGCAGGCCTCGCGAAAAAACAAAAGCGAATGCTTTTGGATACGTGCCGGGTACTCAGTCAAGGCTGTTGCATGGGGCCTCATTTTGCAGACCACTTAATGTTGAAAGCGACTTTAAACCGTCATTGAAAATAAACAGGAATCGAAGACGCTCTGCATCATCGACATTAGGCATCAGGTATCCGACGAACTGCTTGTGTCATTTGTTAGGATTACGTACAGACTACCACTCTGCAGTATTAACTGTTTCATTCGTCATCAAGCAAGAAATGATTTCGAAAGCGGCTACATTTTATGCTCCCACGTCAGCAACTATGATTTTGAGCGCATTCATGCCGTATGCTCATTTTTATTCATTTTTATTGTCGTTATTTACTAGTTCATAATTCAGACAATAACGCAAAGAATCACAAGGATGGCTAAAGAGCTAGACGGGACGCCGTCCGTGTAGTTCTTCGCGCTATTATCTGAATTATGTACTAACAACTTGCCCCTCACTCTGCGCTTTTGTACTTCTAGTCCTTTTTGAAAAGCCACGGAAGATGCGTGAAGAGCGTATCGTTTTTGCAAAAACGCAAGCACTTCGTCATCCTGCACAAAACGATTGCTAAAGTGAAAAACTTATGCTTGAATATCGGCTGTTCTGATATTGAGGTGTTGATGTTGCACATATTAACACGAAAATGTTTTATGCCAGGGTCCACCAACACTTCAAGGACGTATTTCCGTCACGAATATAACGTTGGTAAAATGCACAGTACGAATTATTAAAGAAAAAACTAGAAGAAAAGCTCCGTCACCGGGAATTGAACCCACGACCTCTCGGTCCACGGCGATAAATACCGGGCGTTTTACCTATTGCGCCATCGACGCACGTGAACGAGGCTCCTCGAACGCGCGTTATACCTCACCAATGCTTTTATCTCACACAATCTCTCTCGCACGATGCTCTTGGTTTGCGAGGCGGCGCCGCCGTCTCTGAAATGTAGAATTAAGTAATGCGTTATGACACTAACGAGCGCCGCCGATAGGTAGCGATTCGGCGACGACGCAGTTAAAGTGTCTCGTTGCCAGCGAGGAGGCTGGCCGCGCTGCGTGACGACTTCTTGTCGGAGTAGTGCAGCTTCCACATGCACCAACGGCGATTCTCCGCCGCCTATTGCTTCGAGTGCGATAGCACCGACTAATAAAACCAGCAATAAGCGCCGCAGAAAGGCAATGGTGTCGACGGGCGAATGTCGTGCTTTGGTGGAGCGAGGCAGAGGCCAGCGGGACGTGGAACGCCGTCGCCCGTTCACGGCTCAAGCTACGAACGTCTGCCTCCTGTGGCAGTGTGGTTGTGTATGCATAAGCACAGGCTTAGGTTACCCTACTACTCGGGAGCGCACACCTTGTCGTTTCTCTTCCCAACTGACGGCGCTTTGAAGGAGTGCATATCGAGTACCAGTGTTTATTGTGCGCTTCTTGAGGCCATCTTTGCGCGGGATTCACGATATGCTGAGCCCAGGTATATGATATCAGCTTTAGCTACCACAACGGCTAAACCATGATCATGGGCGTTAGTCGTCGGGATACAGATGTGCCTCTAGCCGTCAACGTGAGTGCATCCACTTCAAACGTTGCTATAGCTGCCAAACACCGAGAGACATAGTACAAGCTCTCATATATTGTCACGTGGTCGTGACGTCGACGAAGACAGCAGTCGGCGTTTGCGGGATGAAACTGTTTATTTGGCCGAACTTGTGGCCGGAAAATGAGAACTAGGACTACAGCAATACACGCTGTACAATGATAGCGGCGAACAGGGCGTCGTCCGTCGATCAACTGACAAGCAGTCAAGCGCGTCGGCTTTTATACAGGCGCTATCGAACTTTCCAGCGATATCGCTGGTGGCGGCGTAATCTCTAGACAAAGCTGGAACATTCGCGTGCGGGGCGCAATCTTAACAAACCGATCTACTACAATCGCGACGCTTCTAGAACACTACTTCGCCGACAGCGTCGAGCGTTGATAACCGTCCCTGCCGGTCAAACCCGAATACATCAAAACAAGACAAGAAGTGGGCGTGGCATTGCCCCCCTCTGAAAAAGCATCGTCCCGATGCTTGTGAAAGAACATAGAAGAGAAAAAAAAACAAGTGCATACACAAATAAATTACAATAACAAAGGAAAAAAATAGAGTCCCCAGGCTCGCTAACGCGCAAAATACGGCTTAAGGCGCACGACGTGGACGACTTCAGGTAGCGCACGGCGCCGCTGCGAGTTCGTAATGCCGTCAGGGACAACCTCATAGTCGAGTGCGCCGAGGCGTCGAAGTACCGTGTACGGTCCGAAGTATCGTCGAAGAAGCTTCTCACTAAGTCCTCGTCGGCGTATTGGCGTCCATACCCATACACGGTCACCGGGTTGGTATTCCATGTGGCGTCGTCGAAGGTTGTAGCGGCGGCTGTCAGTCGTCTGCTGGTTCTTGATCCGTAGGCGGGCGAGCTGTCGTGCTTCTTCGGCGCGCTGTAGGTAGGTGGTCACGTCGATGTTTTCCTCGTCGGTCACGTTTGGTAGCATGGCGTCGAGCGTCGTTGCCGGGCTCCGCCCGTAGACCAACTTGTACGGCGTCATCTGCGTCGTTTCCTGTACGGCCGTGTTGTACGCGAAGGTCACGTACGGAAGGATGGCGTCCCACGTCTTGTGTTCGACGTCGACGTACATGGCCAGCATGTCGGCGATGGTCTTATTTAGACGCTCGGTGAGGCCGTTGGTCTGTGGGTGGTACGCGGTGGTGCGGCGGTGGCTTGTGTGGCTGTATTCCAGGATCGCCTGAGTTAGGTCAGCCGTAAACGCCGTACCTCTGTCGGTGATGAGAACCTCCGGGGCGCCGTGTCGAAGGACGATGCTCTCAACGAAGAACTTTGCTACCTCAGCGGCACTGCCTTTGGGCAGGGCTTTTGTTTCGGCGTAGCGGGTGAGGTAGTCGGTAGCCACGACGATCCATTATTTCCGCAAGTCGACGTTGGGAACGGCCCCAGGAGGTCCATCCCGATCTGCTGGAATGGTCGCCGAGGAGGCTCGATCGGCTGAAGGAAGCCTGCTGGTCTTGTGGGCGGTGTCTTCCGTCGCTGACAGTCTCGGCACGTCCTTACGTAGCGAGTGACGTCGGCTGCAAGGCGCGGCCAGCAGTACTTTTCCTGTACTCGTGCGAGCGTTCGGGAAAGTCCGAGGTGTCCAGCTGTCGGGTCGTCGTGCAGGGCATGCAGAATTTCTGGTCGCAGTCCCGCAGGTACAACGATAAGGTAGCTGGCTCGGGCCGGAGAGAAGTTCTTCTTTACGAGGACGTTGTTTTTCAGGGAAAATGATGCCAATCCTCGCCTGAATACTTTTGGGACAGCGCTGGTCCGGCCCTCCAGGTAATCCACTAGACCCTTCAGTTCCGGGTCGGCTCGCTGTCGTTCGGCGTCTTCGCGGCTTGGGCTTGGGTCAGCGCTCCGCGGTGGCGTCCGGATCATGAAGCAGCACCTCCACCAGATGTCACGTGGTCGTGACGTCGACGAAGACAGCAGTCGGCGTTTGCGGGATGAAACTGTTTATTTGGCCGAACTTGTGGCCGGAAAATGAGAACTAGGACTACAGCAATACACGCTGTACAATGATAGCGGCGAACAGGGCGTCGTCCGTCGATCAACTGACAAGCAGTCAAGCGCGTCGGCTTTTATACAGGCGCTATCGAACTTTCCAGCGATTTCGCTGGTGGCGGCGTAATCTCTAGACAAAGCTGGAACATTCGCGTGCGGGGCGCAATCTTAACAAACCGATCTACTACAATCGCGACGCTTCTAGAACACTACTTCGCCGACAGCGTCGAGCGTTGATAACCGTCCCTGCCGGTCAAACCCGAATACATCAAAACAAGACAAGAAGTGGGCGTGGCAATATCAATCCACACTAGTCAATCAACTACTTCTGTGAAGGCGCCTTTCACTTTCGTGTTATACCGATTCCTATGACGGAGGGATCAGCCATGTTTTTGTTTATTTCTGTTAATTATATTATTTTAAAACTTGTTCGTTTAGTTTGTCTCGGTATTGAGAATTGGTAGCCATCTCCTAGGCTTGCGTTGACCACTTGACTGTAAGCGTGATCACGCCACATTTGATATAGATGGACGGCAAGCCGGGCCACTAAAGTACTACGCACTTGAAAGAAGATGTCTTTCCACTTCCAGTCATCTTAGGTAAGTGCGCAAAAGTTCCTTAAAAACGCGCAACTTTTTCTTAACAGCGTAGCTCTTTAGTGCAAAAAATACTATTCTGTGGTCTTAAGCGCCAAAACAAGATATAATTGAAAATAACAGAAGGTGAAGTTTATAGGGCAATCGATCCTTAGCCAATAACCGGGACCTGGAAGACTAACCACTCGATGGCATAAGACTTCACAAGATAAGCGACACCATGGTCGAGGGAATTATTCAATGAGGAGCATGAACGTACTTCAAACGAAACTTGAACGCAAAGCTATGCCGCGTTCATTTGGAAGAGAGCATAACAGGCGGTTTACTAAAACGGATGAAGCAGGAGAACTTCGACTGTGACATCTTATTGGCTGACATCGCGGACCATTGTATACTATCAGAATTTTATGAACTACAGCGAGGCTTCAAAGGTCTACAAACATGTAGTCGCAGACGTCCAAGCATGTGGGATCAGAGACAAGTCTATTTGCTCAAACATTCACAAGATGCGGTGCATACTCGAGTGTTACGATGCCATTTTAGCTGCCGTCGCCGTCCGCCAGCTTGACCTTGAGAATGCGCTCGATTGTGTCGCGCATGATATTTTCTTTGCCATCTTCGATCGCATTATTGTTGGTTTCATCCTCAGGGATGGAGCGACCTTGATGTACCAAAACTACCCAATAGGTTTCATCGTTAATAGGTCGTTAGGGGCCTCCATTCACGTAATGCGTTCTGTTCGTCAAGGCTGTCCGTCAAGTCCATTTGTTAAGTTTTACACTGAAGCGATGGGTTTTGCAATTAATTTAAATGCCAAAACACGCGACTTCCGCTTGGCGGCGACGTAATTGAAGCTGCTGGCATTGCAGATGACATTGTGGTGTGCCAGGACACAACCAAACGAATTAAATCGACGATCAAGCCAAGGAATGCAATGGGCATTAATTGTTGTATTCAACTGCAGAGTGATAATTATGGTGCAATTTGAAAGAAATAAAGGTGGACGAAAATAATCTTTTCCGGAGCTCGGATCCGAACCCACAGCCTTCGATCCCACTGTAACCCTGCCACGGTGGTTTAGTGGTTATAGCGCTCGACTGCTGACCCGAAGGTCGCGGGATCAAATACCGACCGTGGCGGCTGCATTTTCGATGGAGGCGAATATGTTTGAGGCCCGTGTACTTAGATTTAGGTGCACGTTATAGAACACCGGGTGGTTGAAATTTCTGGAGTCCTCCACTACGGCGTCTCTCATAATCATATCGTGGTTTTGGGACGTTAAACCCCACATATTATTATTATTATTATTCGATCGCACTGAAAGAACCGTGATATTACGAGTAGTTTCGCTGATTGGAATTTACGTCATCATTACAGCACTTGTGTAAGGACGACAATTAATGTTCACTACGCTCCCTTTTGCCTGATTGCCTGATGGATTCATTTGGCTGTGTGTAACAAACAAACGAGCCCCTCCAAAATCTCCCGCGCTTTCGTTCATTGTAGTGTGCGGTTAATAAGTGTAGAGGAAACGATAAACGTAGTGAAGCTCTTTTGTGACATCATGGGTAGGTGATTTAATTGGGGGGGGAAATCCCCCGGGCTGTAACACGGAAAGTGGGATTGAACTCTGGACCATTATGACACCGTGGTGTTGGACGGAAAACGCCGACTTAGGGTTCCGCTCTACAGTTACAGGAAACGTGAGGACTATTGGACAAATCAGTCTAAAGAAACAATTGCCAAAACAGCACGCGGAAAGGCACCAGCCTGTCTATCTTTAATAGAGCTACTCTGTGTAACACGTTTTTTTATTGCTTTGTTGTATTGCGTCATGTAGCTTTCGCGCTTTTCCAAGACCAGCGTGCAAAAGCTGCCGAGAGCGTTCGCAGTGTTTATATGGGGTTGGAATTGCGAAACGTACGATCGAACGAATTTGTTCAGACGCGTGAAGGATAATAATATATCTGGGATTTAACGTCCCAAAACCACGATATGATGATGCGAGACGCCGTAGTTGGAGGGCTCTGGAAATTTCGACCACCTGGGATTCTTTACCGTGCACCCTAAATCCAAGTACACGGGCCTCAGACATTTTCCGCCTCCATCAAAAATGCAGCCGCCGCAGCCGGAACTCGATCCCGCGACCTTCGGGTCAGCAGCCGAGCGCAATAACACTAGACCACTGTGGTAGGTCCAGGCGAGTGAAGGACGGGGGCGGATATTTTTGTACGACAGTTTGCCAATTTGGTATTAGTTTTTTTTCGTCATGTGATATCAGGGCGGTCTTGAGAGGCTGACTGGTTCCCTTTCGTGAGTCGAAGAACGCGCTTGCGTTTGTGGCAATAAGCACGCCAAGTCGTTCGTGCAATGCGATGTGGGGTAAGTGGTCTGTGAGAGTCGTCCAGCTGCAAGAAATGTTATATTGGTCCGACCGGCCGCCGCGGTAACAACCGCGCACAGGAACATCCGCTGTGTGTCAAAAATAACGAGATGGTATTTCTCCCGCTAACTGCGCAGTCTGCGTATTTGAGGTCGATTTTCATCAAGTTAGATACTTGGCAAATGCGAGAGCTATTCGCTCGGGAAATTTTGAAAGCTTTTGATATCAAGACGAAAAATGAAAGCTGGGTAAATTACGCCTCTATATCGTTCTACTGTGCAGAATGTCTCTTTGAAGAATACGATGTGTTAGCAGGTGTGTTGTACACTTCTGCGCAGTCCTGCTCGGATAGGCCTAGTTATGGGCTGATCGCGACCCAGTAAAACAGCTTGTAGTTCGCGCTAGATATCCACGTGTGTCTTCTTTTGTGCCTGTCCGTTTCAAATCTCGCACACTTAGTTAACGTCAGTTGCATAACAACTGACGTTAATTTACACTGTTTCTCTATAGATACACAACGAGATTCAGTTCTTTTGTTTAACGAATTTTCACTTTTTATAGTGTACTTAAAAATAATTAGAAATGATTTACTAAACAATAAACTGAACAAAATGCACATGGCGATCAGCACGAGACTTGCAGATAATAATAACTATATGGGGTTTAACGTCCCAAAACCACGATATGATTGTGAGAGACGCCGCAGTAGAGGGCTCCGGATATTTCGGCCACCTGGGGTTCTTTAACGTGCACGTAAATGTAAGTTCACGGGCCTCAAACATTTTCACTCCATCGAAAACGACGACACTTACAGAAGCTTTGATGCTTAGTCGTGCGCAGTTTCCACGTCCATGTTTACAGATGCTCACATTGGGAATCTCGTGCAATACGACTCAGTCACCAAGATTCGGCGAGAGCACGATAAATTACAAGCACCGTATGCGCGCATTGCGAAGCGAAAACTATTTTATGCAGTCCTGGTCATTCTCACACGCACCATTCTTCCTTCGCTTGTGAAGGACACACACTGAGAACCCGTACGCCGCACATTGCCCCTGTGCTGACGTCATGATAAAGCGGTCCACCTCGCAGCCTGGGCAGGGCATGAATTACGGCACGGAAATAAAATGTTCAAAAGTGCGTCAGAGCAAAATTCATACATGATACTGCGTTGTTCCCCTACCCAAGGCTACATTGTGTGAGAAATAAAATAAAAGGAACTTCTTCATGGAAAACACTCATATGTTGGCCCGGGCTTCTTTCCTTAATGAGATCCTCACAAAGTACTTGTGCAAAGCTCGCAAGCATTTGTTTAGAGCGAGTGCCGTGGACGCCTTCATGAGTGCTAGGGCAGACATGCCTTATTTGACTCCAGCAGTAGTGTTCCTCGGTACACAACTCGCAGCTATCAATACATATGGACGGCAAAGCGAACCCCACTAATATAATCAAATATATTCGCGTGCACGCTGGCCTACGTTCGCCCTGTATTCAAGAGCCAGCGTTATAGTTATTTTTTTATCTAAACGTGGGTGACTGGCCATTGACGCCTTTTCAAGAACCATCTTCGTACTAAGTGCAACCTTTCTCGGCCCTTCAGGCTGAAAGTTCGGTGGCCGTTAAGGTAGCATCAGAGCTACTTTAACCCGTAGCTATATTAAGGAAAATGGCGGATATATAGGTTAGACAACGGCCGTCTCACAGTCTGCGGATTCCTTCGCTCGCATTGACGAAATAACTGAACGCCCTGCGGACCCTTCAAGCTGCTCAATGGAGCGTTTTTGCCTGGTCATCCCTCGCAACCTTGTGACTAAACACAATTCAATTCAATTCAACAAGTTGGTGAGGGCGTCGCGACCGGTACTCAGGCATCGACAGAGCCAACGAAGTGCTACAAATGAGTTCGCCTTCAGGGACACCAGTTTTTCAAAGCGCGCTGTGAGCGCGCTTCGACCGCTACCTCTGCACCGCACCGAGGACGACGAAGGCAAAGGTTGACGAGAAAGGTTCGCGTAGGAGACATTAAAGGCGACAGCCTTTCATGTCTCATACTCGCGGCGCCCGTCCATCCGTACTCTGGAATGGTACCAGCTGTTGCCACTCCCCCTCACACTCTCTCAACAATCACGTGATGGCACAGCGGTGCATAGCAGCAGTTGCATGCGGCGGCGGCGTCCACTGGTGGCGCCCGTCCGTGTCCACTCACAATCTCTCAGCAATCACATGATGGCACAGCGGTGCGCGCGGTAACGCTCCTTCGTCAGGCGGCTCGTTGCGGCAGCCGAGTTAGTCGGATGGCTCCCAGGCGGCCCGGTGTGATTCCGTGGCAAGCGGTTCGGAAAAGTGCCCAAAGAATGTGGGTTCCCAGATACCATGACATAGTCAGTCGTATGGCCACAGGCTTTCGCCGAACACACTTTGGAATTCCACACGGTGTCCTTCAATTTTTAGGAGCGGCTCGCCAGGTTTTTAAGCTGGGGCAATGTCCCGCAGTCGTAAGCGTAACCTTAGTTCCACAGGCGGACCGCTACAGGCACAGCTCGCGCGAACGATAAGTTCTTCTTCTCTCGTTCTTCGAGGCCTTGATGATGATATTAACGCAGGCAAAACCACCTTTACTCGAATCCTCGACCACACGTTCGGACAGAGCTGCAAGGTGTGCGACCCGCTTGTGGTTCGTCAACAAACCCTGACCACAATCGTACTATAAAACTGTGTGGACGCCTTAATATGACAGTAGAGGAATAGTATGGAGCATTCACGGTTTTCCATATATCTCCGAACCAGCTCCTCAATCATCATCACTTCGTGGATATGGCGTGATTTTTTTAGAGGCGAGCTTCTTCCACTCGCTTCATTTAACATTTTTAGCTGGGCGTCCGTGCAGCTCTGCAGAGGCAGGATTCATTACTAACACATACAGCTTGCTTCCGCAGAGCTGCTGCGGACGTCCTATAGACGTCAGACTCTGTAGTTTCCAAGATGTGTCGGCGCCACCTGTCGGAGAAGTATTGAGTAGTGCATAGACCGACTCTCTCGCATAGTTGCTATGGGACCAGGTGCAATTAGCGAGTGCGAAACAACGATTGAGCTTATGTCGCGTGTGTTTGCGCATTTACCACCAGAACGAGAGCTGTTGATTGCTCCTCGCTAGTCGGACGCGCCACCGACTACCGTCGTGAAGTGCTTGCTGTATAATTCGCCTGAACGACGGCGAAAACAGCAGCAGACGAGAGCCCTCCGCACGTCTACGAAGAAACTCCGCAAAGACGCACTGGTGCGTTGTGAATTGCCACGTACGTAAAAGACTGAAACACAACGTTCAGTTTACTGATTCCATAGTTGTCGTACGAAGAAGAAAGGCGAGAGCGCTGGATACGGCCGTTGCGAGCGTGTTTTCGGTAAGCGAAGTACCCCGCGTTCTCCACAGCCGGTGGCATGAATGTGTGGCTCTGCTGTTGTTTTGCGTAGCCCTGATGCAAAACCGTGGTAACCTTGACTATGAAGCTCAGCAGAGGCTCTGACCGCGGTGCTTGTCGTGTAACACGAAGTGAGCAGCTAGAGGCAGATTGGAGACGCGTGATACGCACACCGCGACGAGTTGGTCGTCACAACACAGCATCGCAGACGTATGTACATTTTGAAGGCTCAGAGTTCTGGTTCTAACTAGCTAACACCACGTGCGTCATACAAGTAAATCGCAGAATGTTGGTCGTGACCCCCTTCAGGTTTGTTTCGCCCGTGTCCTCCGCGGTTGCCGTAGCTATCTCGGAGGCCACGGTTTTGCCTTTGGTTGTACCCCGCGAAAGTGGACAAGCACGTATCCCCATTTGCAGTACATACAAACGGAAGACGACCATCAAGAGACCATTTGAGGATGCGTAATAAAACACTCTAGTGCACAGGAAGCGAGAGATGAATTAAGGGAGAATGCAACTGAAAAGGCGAAAATCGCCGGGGCCATTCGCCCCTGATGAACCGAGTTTTGTACCACTGATCGTAAGATGCATAGCTAAGTAAATTGATCGTGTATGTAGGTAGTTTATCGCTGTGGCATACGTATATACCCGATTTTAACGCATTTAGGCTCTAGAGAACGGATGTCGGAGGGCTTGCCTCGAACTCGGGTGTCGTGTGATGCTCGCTTGTACTTGCGAGTTGCAGCGCGCGGGAATAACTAAAACTTATTTTGTTGTACTCGCAGTTCGCTTTGATCAGCTTCCTTTGTTTCTGAAGCGTGGATGGCGGAAGAAGCTTTCCAGGTCCTTGATTTTCAGGAAACCGCGCCTCGACACACCAACGAAAGAGGAGGGTTATATTGCGGCTATGCACATTCGCTTGCGGGCGGCTCTCTTTGCACTACCAGTTAGGGCCAGGGCTACGATGAGGGCGGCTGGGTGGCGGTGGTTTTTCGCAGCGCCGCCTGGGCAGAGTCTGACGTCTATTGAAACTGTGTAACGAAGGAAGTGAAAGACGCTCAGCTGTCAAAATATTTTGTTTTTGCTGGTACCTTCCATATGGTAACACGCCCCGTATTAAGAAAAATAGAGAACTCATAAGGGCGCGCGGAAAATGAAAAGATTGCGAAATACACATAACGCTGAAACACAATAGAGCATTCCAGAGAGCGAAATGTACGTAAGGCGACGAACAAACCGCTTTTGTTGCGCGCAATATTTCACCAGTAACGAAGATCCCTGCAGGCGGCAACAAAACCGCGAGTTGTGACGCCCACGTCACAGCAACGGCTGCTTGTTATAACCACGAAAAACCTGAAAAACCGACAACAGCGAAGAATAGTTATATCGCTTCTTAGGCAATGTATTTTCTCAAAGACTGGAACATTTACGCCCAGTGTCGCGGGAGAGCTAGTCATTTATTTCTCTGCGCTCCATTTAATGAAACAAGTATGGAAACGTTTATAGCCTCGTTCCTGGGAGCCTTACTTACCCAAAAAGTGGTAGTTCCATAAGTGAGCCTTGAATACAGTTTCTAAAACTTTCTCCAAACTTATCTTTCACTTATAAATACTTTTCTTGTACGTTCATAGGTCAACCATTCGCGAAAGTTCTGTTCTTGAATACTGACCTTAGACGACAACGATAAGTGAACCAGGTCGAACAATGCAAGTGATGATCAAGAACAGCGAACTCTCTATTAGAGGCTTCATTAAAAACCACCAAAGCATTTAAGCATGCTTACAAAGGTCAGAAATGTCCGCGGAAATACAATGTCCAATAGTACGTTAAGCGTGTTGAGACTACGTGCGCAACGTACGGATCGTCGGTAAGGATCGCGACCGTAAACATAATCAACGTAATGAGCTTGTTCAGACGTTGTTGAATTAAGCGTAAAGTACGTAACGTTTGGGGCGTAACTGTTGGCGGGCCCGCGACTTTTGCGACAACTACTGATGCGACCGTTACGCGCACCCAATGGGCATAGAAGTTTCGGTTTTCATTTTCGTTCACGCGGCTTCCGTCCTCCCCAGATTCCACTTCATGCGCGTCTTGCAAGCCATGCAGTAGCGTATCTGTGGTGCAGTCGGTTTTCCCCTGTGTATTGCGTTGTGTGCCCGTGCAAAGCAATCATGACCCGTGCAGAAGCGTCTTCGCTGTGCAGTGATAAAATACTCGTAGAAGAAGTGCGACAGAGGCCCGCACTCTAGGACCAGCGTCTGAAATCGTACCGCGAGAAGCAGCTGCAGACGACGCCTGGCTGGAATTTTGAGAGAGGTTGGAATTTTGCAGCTGAACGATTGCTGACAATGCACGAGCTGCAAAACCTTCAAGCCAAATACTTGCTGCAGCATACAGTGCTGCGATGCGCAAATCGGTTGCTAAAGACGCCGGCATAGCTTAGTAGGATACCATTGTACCGTTTATTGGTTGTCGCTCAGTTTAGAATTTTTTTTTTTTGCACTGTATAGCGATCTTTCAAGTTGCTTCATGAATGCAGAACAGGCGTTCATAGAAGCCAAACTGGTGGCCCTAGCCACACCTCGGCCGGAGTAGAGGGCAGATGCGACATGAGAGCGCACTTCACGTATCCCCTTTAGTCCAGCCATCCCAGCCATGGCCAAACACGCGAACCTAGGCTGCAAAAATTGTAGCGAGGACGCAGCACATTTTCAGAACGGTGATTGGCGCGTCGTAAAAAACGCACCTTAGCGAAAAGCTCAATGTGAACATACTAAGTCGTTAGCAACGAAAACGCGCGATGCAGCTGCTAAGCGATACGACACTTGTGACAGATGCGACTGTAGTCTGAACCCGGCTTTACAGCAAAATTCCCATGATATCACTTAGTTGCCCTCGCGTCGCATTTCATAAAATTAAGGGAAATTTTTTTTCACGAAGAACGACCTAATGGTGCTTATACGGCATTTTGCTTGATCAGACGTTAAAGTGCTTGACTGAAACTTGTAAGGTATTTTAAGAGTGATTACTGCGGGCTTTGATGAAAGCTAGGAGATGGCACGTGTTTCGCTCCAGCAGCAGTATGCCGTGTTCACTGCACCTTCTACTACAGTACATCGTGCTTTCAATCGTTTCCCATTAAGTTAAAAGCCTGAGATGCCTCGTCAAGCGCGAACATTGACCAGCGTCCCGCGTCGGCATCCTGTGGCGTCGTGGCCAGCACCAGTGAAGAAAAAATCATCATCACGTGATGACTTCACCATAAGACGTCATCACGACGTCACAGATCGCGAAAGTTTGTGATATAATCGTGACGTCCCTATGACGTGACGTGATGACGTCATCACATGACATCGTCGCTTCGTAAAAGGTGGGCCGATCACGGAGGCTTGCAAAAGCAGGTGAGGTGCAGAAAGCTTGCAAGTCTCAGATCCTGGAGGCGATACAAAACCACGTTAGGTGCGGAAAGCTTTCGGTGTGGTAGCGGGAAGGATCAATGTATCGACTGAGAAGAAAAAGAAGATGGTTTTTTGCCTTCGAGTCGCTTTAGGCGAATGGATAACAGCGTGCGTGTTTCTTAGTGTCCCATGGTAGAGCACCCATATTTCTTGAGTTTTGCCTTCTTGAGCTTCGCGTCCAAGAGCAGAACTTGATAGCGTAATCGGGCCCTGTCCACATCGCCTTCTGAATTGCTAGCCTCGCTTCGCTTCTTGGTGAATACCTCATCTGGACTGCAAAGAAAGGAACGTCTGTGAGCGTAGCATAGGCCCTTTTCAAACTACCCTAGAAACTCGCAACTGCACTTGCCTACGGCTAGTGCGCTTGCGAAGTACCAACTGTGCTATAATTCTTCGTTTTTCCGATTGGCAAAGAACCCACTATGCCTTCGTAAGTCAGTACGTGCACCTGCGCATCTGCCACTTGTTGATGTTGTTGCTGATGATGCTGATTAAATATACGTGGGCGCTTTGTCATGGGTAGGCCTTTACAACACGCGCTCCTTGCGCGATTTATGTGGTTGACTAGTGCAATTTACTATTACACGAGTTAAGGAGACTGCTCACACTAAACTTCTTTGCAGACTAGTTGGTTCATACTTGTAAACTCGACTTGCTGCGCAACCAGCAGGAATGAAGGAGGGAAGGAAGGGCCTGTCTCCCTCCCTCATTCCTGCTGGTGCGCAGCAAGTCGAGTTTACAAATGCTCACACTACATCACTCGCGTATATAGGTTTTTCGCAAGCAGTTTCAAGAATTGGTGTGACCATGCGTTAGAACACCTGCTTGACCCGCAGAAGGCGGGGTCGATTCCCTCTCGGAACGAATATTTTACTCGTATCCACCTCAATTTTTGGCCCACGGACATCGCTAATTTTTCGCTCACATCCAACGACGGCAACACCGATGCCGACACCTGCATTTCTGCGAAACGAGCTTTTTAAGGCTAATGCGTTAAAAGAGTTCTATAGTTTAGTACATATATCGATATGCTGCAGCTTACAATTAGGGCTGCGGCATATAAAAATTTACAAAACATAAACAACTAAATAGTAAATAAATAAATACATAATATCAGGGATGGAGTGCTTGCACTTATTTACAGCATTGCCGCTGGTCTGGTAGCCATTGTACTGTCCATGAAATTGACCCACGATCGCCTGCAGTATTAGACACGAATACAGAGCGACACTCTTTTTCCTTCAAGCATAGCCCAGTCAAGCACTATCTTCCAGTTTACCAGTTTCCAGAAATTGTCTTCTAGAAAAAAAGTACTCCATGGCTACGGTTCAACTTAAGCGTTATATTGCATACTTATGATTACGCCATAACTTACCTAATATAGTGGACAATTAACAATCAGGATAATTACTTAAAATATAGACTAGGTTCACTGAAAGATTTGGGCACCTGGTGTGCCTTCGGCACTTAACGGCGGAGATATCTACCAAGCGCTCCCTTCTACATGGCCTCTGAGATCCGCTTGGGCAGATCGCGAGATGCACTAAGTTAACCCAAGCAATACGCCAAAGCACACGAACGCCGACGTATGAGCGCCACTACCGGACACCTAAGTGAAGGGCCGGATCCAGATTTTTTTATTTGCTTTTGAGATGGCTCATCAAAACATCGCAGTGAAGTCGGTAA
>NC_051178.1:54689385-54762642 GCF_013339695.2 Rhipicephalus sanguineus
CCTCCACTTTGACATGTCGCGCCCGCTTCGAACGGCTCATATCCGAGATGGTTCAATGGCCGTCAGGTAGATTTACCTGGATGGTGGCGTTCGACGACACGATAAGGTTCGTCAGTACTCGGGGCATCAGTTTGGAAGAGAGGCCAGTGCATGGTAGGTTACTGATAGCCATACTGGGCCACGCCACTTTTTGTCCTATTTTGATGTTTTTGTGGGTTTGACCAGCAAGGGCGATTACCAACGCTCGACGCTGCCCGCGAAGCAGTGTTCGAGAGACTTCTCGATTGTAGTAGATCGTTTTGTTAAGATTTCGCGCCGCACGCGAATGTTCCAGCTTTATCGAGAGATAACGCCGCCACCAGCGATATCGCTGGAAAGTTCCATAGCACCTGTATAAAAAGCGACGAGCACGTGACCGCTTGTCAGTTGATCGACGGACGACGCCCTGTTCGCCGCTATCATTGTACAGCGTGTATTGCTGTAGTTCTAGTTCTCATTTTCCGGCCACAAGTTCGGCCAAATAAACAGTTTCATCCTGCAAACGCGACTGCTGTCTTCGTCGACGTCACGACCACGTGACATCTGGTGGAGGTGCTGCTTCATGATCCGGACGCCACCGCGGAGCGCTGACCCAAGCCCAAAGCCGCGAAGAAGACGACTCTAAGGTCAACCCGGATCCTCGAACCAGCCGCCGGCAGAAGGGACTACAACCAGAGTACGGGCTCCTTCCCGAAAACGCCAGGCAGCGAAGACCGCCACATCTACCGCCGAGACGATGACAGACCCCCTGCCACCTACAACGGTCGTCATGCATCAACCGAGGGAGCCGCCGACATTCCGCGGATCACCATGCGAGGATCCAGAAAGCTGGCTGGAGGCATACGACCGGGTCTCCACGTTCAACAACTGGGACTGCGACGAGAAGCTACGCCATGTCTACTTCGCCCTTGAAGATGGCGCAAGGACCTGGTTCGAGAATCGAGAGTCCACGCTAACATCATGGGACCTCTTCCGCACCGGATTTCTCCACACCTTCACGAGCGTCATCCGGAAAGAAAGGGCTGAAACCCTTCTCGAGACCCGTGTACAGCTCCCCAATGAGAACGTCGGACTGCACACCGAAGAAATGACTCGCCTATTCCGCCATGCCGATCCAGCCATGTCCGAAGAAAAGAAAGTTCGCTTCCTGATGCGGGGAGTGAAGGCGGAACTCTTCGCCGGACTTGTGCGCAACCCGCCAAAGACGGTCTCGGAATTCCTTTCGGAGGCCACCACAATCGAAAAGGCACTAGAAATCCGCACTAGGCAGTACAACCGCCGCATTCCTACGACGACCTACGGGGAGGTTTAGGCGCTGCAGTCTGATGACCTGCGTGACACCATCAGAGCGATTGTGCGGGAGGAGCGGCGCAAACTGTTACCTTCGCCGCAGCATCAAGTGGATTCAATCGCCGACGTTGTCCGCGAGGAAGTCCGGCAATCGCTTGGAATTCCCGAAGCACCGCAGGCTGAGCCGGAAGCCATGAGCTATGCTGCTGCAGCCCGACGCAACGCCCCTCCTCCTCGCCCACGTCAAGACGCCGCGCCGCCGCAGCAGTTCCGCCGCCAGGCACCGCCGCCACCACCACCGACGCCATACCGCCCGCCGACAGGACAACGCTGCGCCCCCCGAAAGACCGACGTTTGGCGTGCCCCTGACAACCGACCGCTCTGCTATCACTGCGGGGAAGCCGGCCACACATACCGCCGATGCCAGTATCGACAGATGGGGCTACGCGGATTCGCCGTCAACGCGCCGCGCCCGCAGCCAGGCGAACGGCCTCGCGACATCGACGACTACCTCACCGGAACACAGTGGGAAGAACGACGACCTTCCCGCTCGCCGTCGCCCGGCCGCTACATGTCACCGCACCGCCGGCAGTACACTGGCCCAAACCGGGGCCGGTCGCCTAGCCCGTATCCGGGAAACTAAGGGCAGCAACCGATGGAGGTGCGGTTGCTGTACGACGAACTGCCGAAGATCCTCCGCGGCCGCCGACGACGACAACGCGACGAGACCTTCAGAACACGACGCAAACCGGACGGAGCCCTCACGACGAAACTTCGCGGCCCGAAGAAAACCTGACGACGCAACGTCGAAACAGCGGGACAAATCGACGAAGCCGTGATCCGACGCCACGACCTAACCGCAACGCAAGACGACGAACAAGCGACCTCGATGTTCTTATCGACGGCCACAGCGTCACAGCTCTCGTCGACACCGGAGCCGACTATTCCGTCGTCAGTGGGCCATTCGCCACCAAGCTGAAGAAAGTAAAGACCACCTGGAGTGGACCACAGCTGGAGGCCACCTGATAACGCCGATTGGTGTCTGCACGGCGAGAGTCACCATCAATAACCGCACTTATCTTGCGAGCTTTGTAATCCTACAAAACTGCTCCAGGAATGTGATACTCGGAATGGACTTCCTAAGTGACCACGGCGCCGTTATCGACCTGAGGTCTGAGTCGATAACACTAACCTCAGACAAAGCGCTCCCGCCCAACGCGACGCCAGGGAACCATGCACTGAATGTGATAGAAGAGCAGGTGACCGTTCCGCCACGCTCCAGCGTCATTATTTCCGTCGGCACCGAAAAACCTGCGAACTTTGAATGCGTAATCGACGACGATCAGCAACTACTCCTGAATCGTCAAATTTGCGTCGCAAGAGGTATCGCCGAGCTGCATGACGGTAAAGCAAAGGTACTGCTGACAAACTTCAGCCACGAATATAGGCACCTCAACATGGGTACGACGGTTGCCTACATCGACGAATGTGTAGCCGCCAGCGATGCTTTCGCCCTCTTCGATGCTGTCGAACCTGCTTCGACGAATAGAGGTCCCGAACGGGATTTTGACGTCAACCCGAGCCTTCCGAAGGTCAAGCAAGATAAACTCAAAACCCTGCTCCTGCAATACAAGGACTGTTTCTCATCGTCATCGCGGGTCCGACAAACGCCCCTTGCTAAGCACCGCATTATAACAGAAGAAAATGCTCGACCACTCCGTCAGAGTCCCTACCGGGTTTCGACGCGGGAACGGGAGGCCGTGAAGAAACAGGTCGACGAAATGCTATGCGACGACATCATCCAGCCGTCGAAGAGTCCGTGGGCATCCCCCGTGGTGCTAGTGAAGAAGAAGGATGGGACTCTTCGTTTTTGCGTCGATTATCGTCGCCTGAACAAAGTCACGAAGAAGGACGTGTATCCCCTTCCCCGGATAGACGACACCCTGGATCGATTACACAACGCAAAGTACTTTTCGTCGATGGACCTCAAGACCGGTTACTGGCAAATAGAAGTCGACGAGAGAGACCGAGAAAAGACTGCCTTTATAACGCCAGACGGCCTGTTTGAGTTCAAGGTCATGCCTTTTGGTCTTTGCTCGGCACCTGCGACTTTTCAACGGGTTATGGATACAGTACTGGCCGGCTTGAAGTGGCAGACGTGCCTCGTGTACTTGGACGACGTTGTAGTGTTTTCCTCAAACTTCGACGAACACCTTCGGCGCCTTGAAGCTGTACTTCAAGCAATCAAGACCTCCGGACTCACTTTGAAGCCTGGAAAGTGCCGCTTCGCGTACGAGGAGCTCTTGTTCTTGGGTCATGTGATCAGCAAGGATGGTGTTCGCCCGGACCCGCGGAAAACAGCTGCCATCGCTGACTTCCCGACGCCCACCGACAAGAAGGCCGTACGCCGTTTTCTCGGCTTGTGCGCCTATTACAGACGTTTTGTCAAGGAATTTTCACGGATCGCCGAGCCACTGACGCAACTCACGAAGGCCGACGTCGAATTCAGGTGGGAAACGTCGCAAGTTCAGGCATTTCAAGAATTGAAACGACGCCTGCAGACGCCTCCGATACTTGCGCATTTCGACGAGCACGCCGATACGGAAATCCACACCGACGCAAGCAGCGTAGGACTCGGCGCCGTCCTTGTGCAGAAGACCGACGGATTGGAAAGGGTCATCAGTTATGCTAGCCGGTCGCTATCAAAGGCAGAAATCAACTATTCCACAACAGAAAAGGAGTGTCTGGCCATCATCTGGGCTACATCGAAGTTTCGCCCCTACATCTACGGCCGGCCCTTCAAAGTTGTGAGCGACCACCACGCCTTGTGTTGGCTAGCCAACTTGAAGGACCCTTCAGGTCGCCTCGCACGGTGGAGCCTAAGACTCCAAGAATTCGACATTACCGTCGTTTACAAGTCCGGAAGAAAACACTCCGACGCCGACTGCTTGTCTCGTGCCCCCGTCGACGCACCGCCACAGGACGACCACGATGATGACTGCTTCTTGGGAACCATAAGTGCCGACGACTTCGCTGAACGACAGCAAGCCGACCCGGAACTCAGGGGCCTTGTGGAATACCTCAAGGGCAGGACCGCCGTTGTTCCAAAAGTATTCAGGAGGGGATTGGCGTCATTTCTCTTGAAAAACGACGTCCTCGTAAAGAAGAACTTCTCTCCGGCCCGGGCCGACTACCTCATCGTTGTACCTTCGACACTGCGACCAGAGGTTCTGCAGGCCCTGCACGACGACCCGACGGCTGGCCACCTCGGCTTTTCCCGCACGCTCGCGAGGATACAGGAAAAATACTACTGGCCACGCCTTCCTGCCGACGTCGCCCACTACGTTAAGACTTGCCGAGATTGCCAGCGACGGAAGACACCGCCGACTAGGCCAGCGGGACTTCTGCAGCCAATCGAACCACCTCACCGGCCGTTCCAGCAAATCGGGATGGACCTACTGGGGCCGTTCCCGACGTCGACTTCCGGCAACAAGTGGATCGTCGTAGCAACTGACTACCTCACCCGCTACGCCGAGACAAAGGCCTTGCCCAAAGGCAGTGCCGCCGAGGTAGCCAAGTTCTTCGTGGAGAACATCATCTTGCGTCATGGCGCCCCAGAGGTCCTCATCACAGACAGAGGTACCGCCTTTACTGCGGACCTAACTCAGGCGATCTTAAAATACAGCGAGACGAGCCACCGCCGCACCACCGCCTACCACCCGCAGACCAATGGCCTCACCGAGCGTCTAAATAAGACCATCGCCGACATGCTGGCCATGTACGTCGACGTTGAGCACAAGACGTGGGACGCCGTCCTTCCGTACGTGACCTTCGCTTACAACACGGCCGTCCAAGAAACGACGCAGATGACGCCGTACAAGTTGGTTTACGGAAGGAGCCCGGCGACGACACTGGACGCCATGCTACCGAATGTCACCGACGAAGAAAACCTCGACGCCGCCGCTTACTTACAACGTGCCGAGGAAGCTCGACAGCTCGCCCGCCTGCGCATCAAGACCCAGCAGCACACCGATAGCCGTCGCTACAATCTGCGACGACGCTTCGTGGAATACCAGCCCGGCGACCGCGTCTGGGTCTGGACGCCGATACGCCGACGTGGCCTTAGCGAAAAACTCCTTCGGCGATACTTCGGACCCTACAAGGTTCTTCGACGTCTCGGCGCTCTTGACTACGAGGTCATCCCGGACGGCGTTACGAACTCCCAGCGACGCCGCGCACGGCCTGAAGTCGTCCATGTCGTGCGTCTTAAGCCGTTTTTTGCACGTTAGCGAACCTGGGGACTACTTTTACCTTTGTTATTGTAATTTATTTATGTATGCACTTGTGTTTTTTTTTTCTCTCTTCTTTGTTCTTTCGCAAGCGTCGGGACGATGCTTTTTCAGAGGGGGGCAATGCCACGCCCACTTTTTGTCCTATTTTGATGTTTTTGGGTTTGACCAGCAAGGGCGATTACCAACGCTCGACGCTGCCCGCGAAGCAGTGTTCGAGAGACTTCTCGATTGTAGTAGATCGTTTTGTTAAGATTTCGCGCCGCACGCGAATGTTCCAGCTTTATCGAGAGATAACGCCGCCACCAGCGATATCGCTGGAAAGTTCCATAGCACCTGTATAAAAAGCGACGCACTTGACCGCTTGTCAGTTGATCGACGGACGACGCCCTGTTCGCCACTATCATTGTACAGCGTGTATTGCTGTAGTTCTAGTTCTCATTTTCCGGCCACAAGTTCGGCCAAATAAACAGTTTCATCCTGCAAACGCCGACTGCTGTCTTCGTCGACGTCACGACCACGTGACAATATGAAAACTCGATGCTCCTTTAGAGCCGTTCTTATAATGCCTATAGGAGCTACCAATTGTTAGTTATATGATGGTCATTGCGCGTAGCAGTAAAATCGTAATTTTCCATCTGTCACGTGATCCTGTGCGTACTCAAACAGTCGTATTCCTGATACGAAGTTGAAGGCTTCTGCAGCATAACTCTAGCGAATTGCGCGTAGTACTTCGACACCTTTTGCTTCTGTAGCCAATTAGTAATGTGCCCAATCACGGAACACCGTCCTGTAATTCGACTGAAGGGGCTTATTCAGGAGTGATGCAAAACGTTCGATGCACAATTCTGCAATGATTCTTTTTACTTTGCGTTCTAGGGGGGCGATCGGAGATCTGTTCGTTCCACTTGTTCATTCTCCTGGGGAAGAACAAGCGCGCTGATTGGCTGAAGCGGGTAATGCCACTCAATGCAAGGGGGTGTCGCCAGTTCTTTTTTTTTTGCTTGATCTTTTCTTTTTTGGTGACGTCATATCGCGTCATAGCGAGTGGGGTGATCGGAGAACTCTGTTCTGCGCCGTTCGTTCTGCCCCCATTCTGGCGGCGCACGCGATTGGCCGAAGTCAGAAAAAACCACGTCTCTGAGGGGCGTAGCCATTTTTCTTTTTGCATGATCTTTTATTTTTTGGTGACTTCATAACGCGTCATAACGAGCATGTCGTCTGCTACAAACGAACGGAGCGCGAGGCCGTTCGCACGCGTTCTCCCGAGCGAACTAACGGCTTCGCACGGCATGATGCGGCGGTTGCGGCTGCCGCAACAGCTGATTTTGAGAAAATCGCGCTTGCGACGTGTGCTTCTCCTGCGGTTGGAGGTGCGAGATGCCTTTGAAGACATCAGCGAGTGCAGCGTCGCTTTCGTTCTTGAAACGAACAGTGCGAACGAAATGAACGGGCCTTCCATTGAACTGTGGTCTTACGCGCAGGGACTTCTTAATTCAAAAGCGCTACCAGCTACTGCCACGTGTCGTCCCGGTCCTCACTCGTGGACGACGGCCCCAGCGGGCCCGACGGCATAGCTATCTGTGGGTGCTCTTATATAAAAACCAGCAGAAGCTCCTTTTGACGATCCGACACCCGGGAGCCAAGCCAGACATTCCGGTGGGACGACATGTTGAAAAACTGCGCCAACCGCTACTTTTCTCTTTTTTTTTCGCTTGCGTGACTTCACATAGCGAGCACGTTAGAAAAACTAACAGCAACAAATATCAGCACTCAAACCTATTGCTGTTTCAAAAACTGTTTGAGCTTGAGAAGAAAAACGGTATCTTTTCGTATAACAACTGGATTTATTAGAAGGCGAGAAACACTTCGTTTTGGAATATACGGTCCCCTTGCCGAGGACAAACGATGCGCGTCTACTTCCGGAAAGCTCGCCGCTCACCGCTTGACGATTGGCTGTCCTCTTCCTCTCGGCGGAAGAGAGCTGCGGACCGCCCACTTTTGTGACGTAACACCGCCAGAACGAACGCCGAACGAACAGAGATCTCCGATCCCCCCCCCTAGCGTACTAACTTTGCGGTATGATAGCTGACATCTTTACTGTTTTATAACAGGCGCGGAGCTATGGCCAAAGCCAAAAGACGGACACGTCAACAAGAGTCCAACTCTGTCCAAGGCAATCCAGGAACAAGCGGCGTGCAAAGGGATCAAGGTCCTCTCACGTTGACTCAAGACAAAAAGTGAGTAATCACCTTGTATCACACGCGACTGAAATGTCATCAGAAATTTCCTGATGCTTGTTATTCAACACAGATTTAGTTTCTTCCTAACAATTGCTGTTTCCTATCGCATACATCTCGCGAGTTTTTCAAGTTTTCCTAAACTATTCCACAGAAAGGAAACTGATGGTCTCGTAATTTTATCGCATTACCTACTATTAACCTATCTGTGGCAAGCCGATGAACTTACCTACCTGTGGAAAGCTGACTTTTCCACTAAGCGTAATTTTTATTGTTTATGTCATAATTGCTATAGTGCAGTTAAACATACAAGATGAGCATTCTCCCCTATGCGTTCCTTAGCTTCATTGCCTGTTGGTTCCATTACTTACGTCTACCGAGTAGCATAGGGTCTTCATCATCAACATCTGCCTGACTGCGCCCACTTCACGGCAAATGCCTCTCCCATGTCTTGCCAACTACCCGATCCTGTGCTTGCTGAGGCCAGGTTGTCCCCGCAAACTTAATCACGTTTTGTGAAGAAGTGCTGGCAGCACCTTCAAACTAACGTTCTGCCTCCCTTTTGCGCGCTTGCATACTCTTGAACACACTCTGTTACTCAGTGACCAGTGGTTATGTTGCCTTCGCGGTACATGCCCTGACATGTCAATTTCTTGATGAAATCGACGAAGATTTTCTTAAGACCCGCCCGTTTGTTCGCTGACCCACTCTGCTGCCTTCGTGTCCCTAAAGGAGCACTGTCACATTATTTTGAATGCGAGTTAACTTGCGGGATAGATTTGTGTGGACACGCATGCAATATATCAGCGACTAATATAGCCTAGAACATATTTAAAATCAAGTGCATGCATGCCACTGCCCATGAAACGCCCCGCCTCACAACACTGAAGGCGCGTTCACAATTGCCCTCAAAGGGGGGCGAAAGCGGCAAAACTCACCGGAAATTCGCTCACTCGGCCGCCTAAGCGGCCGCAAACACAGGCGGCCAGCCCGACGCGAAAGGATCGCTCCGAGGCCGATCCTTTCGCCACGCGAAAGCGGATCGTCTTTCCGCTTCACGTGAAGCCGTACTTTGTGTGCACTAGCTTACGCCACGTGATGTAAACAACGGCCGGCCGTAAATTTAACATGGCGGCCAGGGCGTCGGCGGTGGCTCGTATCGGCGCAATTGCAAACTATCCATGCGGCACGACAAAACTCAGCCTCGACATAGACGCGTTCTTCGAGAGCCTGGTTTGGATTAAGATTGACGAGAAGGCTAATTCGTAGGTGAAGCAGCAGTGCGTCGGCGTGCCCGAATGTATCTCGCTTTTGCACAGCCGGGTGAATCCGCCGCTGTCGCTGCTGGCGTGCCCGCTTATGTAGTTTCTGCTGGTCTATCTACCGAAACAGCGGTTTGAAAAGGTGAAAGCAAATTTTTTTTCCGTGTTATGCCTGTCTGGTTTCTGTACATAATAAGGTTTTATACTACTACTACTACCACTACTACTACTAGTACTACTACTACTACTACTACTACTACTACTACGACTACTACTATACGACTACTACTACTACTACTACTACTACTACTACTACTACTACTACTACTACTACTACTACTACTACTACTACTGCACGCATTACTTGAATTCGCTAGAAAATAAATGCTGAGAAAACAGGCAAAATACAATGAATTCTCGAAGTGGCGAAGGCGGCCACGGCATACAGGAGGGGCAGAACAATGTAAACATTTTCGACGCGCGCGAATAACAGTTTTCCGGTCGCTGTGGCGTTTTCGGCTTCTCTTCGCTTCTGAAGCATGAATGCGCCATGATACGAGCTTTGTTGCAATGTAAACAGCGACCTGCATCACGAGTTTGTGTTGGTTGCCATAATCCTTGCTAGTGCTCTCTCACAGCAGGTCTTTCCAACGGAAAGCGGGAGCACCTCCTTTATAAACTTTCACGGTAGTACGAGGGCTATTGTCCTAGCCTCGGCATTGAATTTTAACAGAGGAGCCGTATAAGCTCAGATAGGCCCCGTTATTCGCGAACAGAAATTATCATCGTCATGAAGCTGCAGGCGTTCTCTTCGTCCTCTTCCTCATCTTGTGCTTCGCTCTAAGAACCCGTGCGCCGATTACTCCGGCGTAGGATGCAATAACTCTGATGGGCGAGAGCACGAGGACAGAGAGAAAGAAAGAAAGATGGAAAGAGAAATAAATAAAGAAAGAGAAAACGAGAAATTCTCGGCGAAAAAGCTTCTTGCCGAGACGGGACTCGAGCTTGCGTCTCCAGGATTCGAATGCGAGCGTCGTAACCATTCGACTACCCTTGCACGCTATTGAGCATAGCACAGCCTCATATATTATAGATAGGAATGGAAGGGAAATGTAAGTGAGGTTGAGGCGGAGAGATCTGAGGAGGAGGCTGAAGGGCAAAGCATAGCATACCCTCGTTAGAGTGTGCTACTGCTCGGAACGAGCTTCGAAAAGTGAAGCCCAAACAGGGTCAAGCCGCTTGTGGCACTGCGATCGGTAGCCTGCAATGTGTCGTCGTTTAGGAGTTGCGCGCGGTTCCACAAAAGTGGTTCAGTTGTAGAGCGCCCGCTTTCCATTCAAAAGGTCCGGTTTGGAATCGCAGATGTAGACGGTGGGTTTTTATTTGCAGTGTCACTCGTTAAAGCCGTATTGGTTTTACTTTCTTTCTTAAAGCTAGCTTCAGTTGCTTCGTATTGCCACAAAAAGTAATGTCAAATGTGAAGTGAGATAGAAGAAATTTGACCGTGAGCGTAAATATTTGCAGCGCCACCACACAGAATACAACAAAAGCTAAATGCATGGCCTCCGAGATTTTTTCGAATACAAGACTCAGAACGAGACTTCACAATTTATGTTACCTTTTGCAGCAATACGTAGCAACTGAACCTTCTTTTAAGAAACAAAAGAAAACCAATACAGCTATAACAAGTGCCACTAAAAAAATCTAGCCAACTCCACTTCGCAAACACTGTCGAAACAGCGAAGCTTACGCCCGCCATTCATGAGGCTATATCGTACTTCTATGACTTTCAAGTCGTCCCTTCGCTGGCGCTAAGCCTCGGCCTCCCTTGCGCGAACATCGCGGTTGGCTGGGCGACGACGGGCCTGTTCTCGCGTCAGCTCTCGCTGACGCTCACGTCGGGCTGCTTCTCCATCGGGAGAACGAGAAATGTTCGCCATTCTGAAAGCGCAAACTCCTGAACACTGACACTGACACGCTATTTTACACTACACTGCGCCTCACCGTCGCTCCATCTTGGCGCGTTTCTCGAAGGATCACCCCTCCACATTCCCCGCCCTCGCATCTCGCAGCACGCCCTGGCCTCTCGCAGAACGGCGCAGCACTCCCCTTCCTAGCGAGCCTGACTCTCGCCACGCTGCGAGGCCAAATGCCACGTGATCAGTTCTACGCCGACCCTGGGCATATAAAGGCTCGACTAAGAACTGCTTCGCTGTTCATAAAAGGCCACCATTTATCGTGGCGATTTTAAACCGGGCTTTTTAAGTGGGAAGCGGGCATTCTACCCCTGCACCCCTTTGGCGGAGCTGCGCGCAAATATTAAACCGTTCGAAGTTGCTGCTCGAGCGATGCCCTCGCTCCCCCTCGCATCTTTTTATGCACGTTCAAGACGGGCGGGGCGTTTCCTCTGTGCTTCGACGGCAGGCCTCCCGAGCGGGGTGATGTTATTGCATGCACCCTCCGATCGACGGAAATGCACCGGCACGTTTGATATCTGCGTCGGCCGCGTTCGTCAGCCCCGCTCGCGCGCTTTTAGCCGCGGTAGAACATACGATGCGCGGGGTGATGTTCTGAATTTGGACAATTTATATGGGTCATGACAGCAAAAACCCGTAGAGAGTGTCCATATATTTGCTATCGCAATAAAACCGTACATAAACGCGACGCTAAGCAATTGCCTTTGCTCTCCTGACGAAGGCAAGTCGCCTAGTCGAAACATCGCCTGCATTCTCCGTTCAAAGTTTCTACAGCTGCATATGCTGCATATTATGGCTGGAGTTTCGTGAATTTAGGCGAAAACTTTAGGAGAACAGAGATTTGGGCAAGTTGGGTGGTATTCATCTCTAAAACAACGCAGTAACACGAGGACGAAGACAGATACAACGGGACGGGCGCTGACTCGCAAGTGAGAAGTTTATGACAAAAAACACATACTTTCATACAAAGCGATGTCAGTTGCATATCGATGCTGTTAAACACAAACAACGGGGAAACGAAACATGTGCACGAATCCGCCTCATTTACGTCAACATGTGCGCGAGAAAATCTGAATCACCAAAAGCCCCCTGAAGAAAACTCAGCTCACTCTGTGATAGTGATAGTGAAGCGTGGATTATTGCACAAATCTTTTTCTTTGTGTCTCGTTGCGCGTTCCCTTGAACGCAACACAGTAGGCGAATAAAGTAGTACAATAACCAACGTGACTAATTTCTCCAATGACATTATATTGTGACGTCATCCTGACGACACAGAATTCCGGAGCAGCCTGAGGACACTGGCTGCTTCGTGACGAAATGCATGACCAGTATGGGGGAAAAGAGGTTATAAGCTCTTGATTCTCACGGCTGCGGCATCACCTGCGACTCTAGAAAATAGTCGATAAAAGGCATCCGCTCACTCTCGCGCACCATGCATTGCCGCGGCATCACCGTCGTTCCAGTGCAAATTCAAAAATTTTCGGGGCACCCTTTTCGCTGTCTGTAAAACGATTAATCGAAAAGTTTTAATCGATTAAAGGAATCCTTAACCGCGATGACTATTGATCGTATTGCGTGACACTTGTCATGGATTAATATATTGATATTTCACCAATTTTACCATGCCTAAGCGCACGTGTGACTGGCGTGGCGTCGCGCCACGGGCTCCGCTGCGGAGAGGCGTCGCAGCTGCGCTCGCTCCTAGCCTCGCCGCTGCGGTGCCAGGCGAAGGCTTAAGGGCTGCTCCCTTGGCGCTCGGTGGCTCAATCTCGCCATGCATTGCGCACCGGCGCGGCCGTCTGTGCGTGTGCTTCAGCGCAAGCGACAGGCTGAATTCAGTCTTGCAGTAGCTGTAGGTAGACGGCAGGCTGCGATATCTCCAGCAATGTTGCCTGCTGAAACATCGGAGCAGAGGGAGACCAGATTAGCACGTGACAGAGAAGCTTACCAAGCGCAGTGGCACGCCAAGATCGAATATGCAGCGGCTGCCGCCATCATTCAGCAATGCGAAGAGCTAGGAGGAGAAGAACCGTAACATAATGAAACACTGTGTGCATAGTATCGTCACAGCCAAGCCAAACATACCTTTAGCTGTGATAACCAGGTTTACAAGACTTCAATCTAAGCCAGTTTCTCTTTTCAGTGTTCTTCTAGTTCTACTGATAAATAATCGAAAATGCTCCAATTCTTTGTGAGATGTATGTAATACTCTATTGTACATTTCTGTCATTTGCAGAGCCCCTGCCAAGGTCAATGTATCCCGTAGAAAAAGAGGCGGCAAGCATTTGGACATGACATCCTCGCAGTGTGGCGTGTGCCAAAAAGTATTCAACAGCAGATTGCGGCTTCGAGCACACTTGTTGATTCACGCTGGCGAAAAGCGGTACGCTTGTAATGTGTGCGACAAGAAATACGCCCGGAATGATGGCCTCGTCATCCACAATCGCACTCATACAGGCGAAAGGCTTTACGAGTGCCCGTCGTGCCCCGCTACGTTCACGAGCAGTGGGAGTCAAAAAAAGCATATGATGACCCACACTGGCGAACGACCGCATCAGTGTGACGCTTGTGGAAAGAGATACGCCTCTAAGGCAAACCTTCTGTGCCACACACTGGCGCACTCGGGAAAGAAAATGTTTGACTGCGATGTGTGTGGTCGAAAATTTTCAACAAAGGAAACCCTGAGGCGCCATACCCGTATACATACTGGCGAGAAGCCGTACGCGTGCCGCCTCTGTCCTGCTACATTCGCACGCATGAATGCCTTAAAACGCCACTCTGTGACCCACGCTGGTCAGCCACCTCATTGGTGCAACATATGCGGGAAGAGCTTGACTGCAGACGAGGCACTTTCGCATCACAAGCTAATTCACTCAGCCATCAAAAGGTTTAGTTGTCAGTTCTGTAGTCGGGAATTTAGATTTCAAGGAGCACTCACAGATCACACCCACACGCATACAGGCGAGAAGCCGTACGTCTGCCACTTATGTCCTGCGGCATTCGCGCGGAAGAATAGCCTGAAAGAGCATGTATTTACACACACTGGTGAGCGACCACGTATATGCGACATATGCGGAAAGACATTCACTAGCTTCGCGAACCTCTCGCGTCATAAGCTTGTTCACTCTGGGATCAAGAAGTTCGGTTGTGAGTTCTGTAGTCGCAAGTTTCATTATAAGCAGGCGCTGACAAGGCACATCCGCATGCATACAGGCGAGAAGCCGTATCTCTGCCATCTATGTCCTGCTGAGTTTGCGTGCAAGAATTCACAAAACGGACACGTTTTGACCCACACCGGTGAGCGACCTCACAGTTGCAGCGTATGCGGGAAGACTTTCGCTGCAAGACAGAGCCTTTCGCTTCACGAGCTTATTCACTCAGGAATAAAAAAGTTTAGTTGTAAGTTTTGCAGCCGAAAATTTTATGTTAAACAAGCACTAACTCACCACACCCGCACACATACAGGCGAGAACCCGTATGTCTGCCACCTGTGTCCCGCAACATTCAGGCTCAACAGCTCGTTAAAAGAGCACATACTATACCATACTGGTGAACGGCCTCACATTTGCAACATATGCGGGAAGGCCTTCACTAGAATCTCGAATCTTTCGCAACACAAGGTTACACATTCAATTAGAAAAAAAATTGTTTTCAATTCTGCAGCCGCCAGTTTAAGTCTAAGCAAGGATTAACAACGCACATCCGCACGCATACTGGTGAGAAGCCCTATGTCTGCCATCTATGTCCTGCTGAGTTCGCGCGCAAGTATTCACTAACAGGGCATGTTTTAACCCACACGGGTGAGCGGCCTCATAAGTGCAACCCATGCGCAAAGGCTTTCACTAAACACTCGAACCTTTCGCGTCATCAGCTTGTTCATTCTGAGATAAAGAAGTTCGGTTGTCAGTTCTGTAGTCGCACATTTAGGTATAAAGAAGCACTAACAGCGCACACCCGCACGCACACAGGCGAGCAACCGTATGCCTGCCACTTGTGCCCTGCTGCATTTGCACGCACGAACGTGCTAAAAGCGCACATTTTAGGCCACACTGGAGAGCGACCTTGAAAGTGCAATGTATGCGGCAAGAGCTTCCGCAATACAGGCAACCTATGGGGCCACAAGCGTATTCACTTAGCGAATAAATAAGGTAGACGGTCGCTTATGTGTCAGTACAGCTTTTTGTAAGAAAGACCTCAAAGCAGAGGTCTACATGCACTCTTCTAAAGCCAAATTAGCGTTATTGGTATAAAAAACGACATGGGTGATCCACAGCGGTGTTCAAGCGCATGGCTATAATCTGGAGCCATAGCTCCTGCTTTCAGTGGCAAATTGGTCACTCTGACATCTCACTTCGTTTGACATATTCTAACTCAATTTTAAGCTCCAAACGTGCACTGGAAAATTTGCTGGTAGCTATAGCACTGGAGGCCCACATCTTCACGGCTGTAAAACCGAGTTTATGCCTGAGTTGATTTTTACCGAATCCAGAATTTCGACGAGGCGGGCGAGAAACCGTGTGCGGTCGTAAACTATGTCGCAAACCACCGTGGGCACAGATTGTTAAGTCCACCCGTTCAAGCCGCTCCAGTGTATCTTTTGAGCAACAGCCGAACACAAGAAAACGTTGCGAAATCACATGTCAGTACCCGCTTGCTCGTCAGCGTGGATCTATTATCACTGTTCAAATAATTTTCGCTGAAAAATATCCTTGACACTATTCGCGATTGTAAAGTAGAGAAAAGTCCTTCTTCATCCAATTATGCCACACCATTTACACATACATAACAATTTCTATATTTAACATCTGCGAACAAGGTCAAAACACCACATTTTGTGCTCTTCGAACTGCCGGATATTTTCGCAGCGTTGTATTATTATCCACGAATTGCCAGTATTCTTCGTCTTGAAAGGTTCACAGAGTCAGTAGCTACGAAGTTATATTCCCTAGAGCCCATATTGCTTCCGCAGATGCAGCAGGCAACGCCGTGCATGTTTGAACTCGATTGAGGAGGTACGGCCACTATCTCACATTTTGCATAACATTTCACATGTGGTCAATGCGATGTAGGCAAATCTTTTGTCAGGACCAGTTTTTTACTTGAGCATGCGTGCGTAATCATTTTGTTGCTGTCAATGTGTGCCTAGGGTTTGTTAGATACCATCTCAAGGTGCACCCTAATGTTCACTGATGTGTGCCTACTCTCGACAGCATTTACATCTGACCTTTAGTCGGAGACCATAAAGTGTTTCGTTTGTAATTTCTTCAGTGTTCTGTAGCTTGGGCGGGTTGGAAAGGCATCCAAAAAAATAGCGCATGTGAATACGGACTACAGGAAGGCGCGCGGACAAGCGCTTCCGTCTGTGTGTCCGTGTGCCTTCTTGTTCTCCTTGTTCACAAGCACAACACCAGCGCTGGTGTTGTTTCCTCCGTCTGTGTCGCTGTCTTAGTTTGTGCTAAAAGGTTCGCAAGATGAGTATGTACCAACTAGCTCGAGTTTTTGTCTTACTGCCCTACTAGAAGCAAGCTCCCGGTGCGCTGGTTGTAATGCATCACATCCGGAGAAGAGACTGGTCCTGGGCGTGTTGGTAAATTGTTTGGAAAATCGACAAACCCAGCCTGGAAGGACGCGTACACAACAGGAGAAAATTTGACGAACAGACACGCTCGGACTGGCAGCAGTTGAATGTTGCTAGTCCCAGCGTCTCTGTTCGCGCTCGGCAGCTCCAACTGCACTCTCTCAAATGTGACTTCGTGTCGCGAACTCCTCCGTGGCATATTTTTCCGTGCGCTCTCGTTGCCAAAAAAAATATAGAAAGGTGGTGGTCGTGAGGGAGCATGACTGCGTGTTTTACATCATCATATGCGTCAAGGTCTAATAGACGTCTGAGGAGGTAAGTAACTCTGTCGGCATCTAAGCATAGATTAAGTCTTTTGATGTGGGATGTAGCCTGAGTAGGCATAGAATTCCAAAAAAAGAGCTAATACCTTCGCTGAAGGCTTACTGCTCTACATGTCGGATCCAGTAGTTCTCTGCTTCAGCGTTCTCTTCGTCTACTACATCGCCAATTTGAGCTCTATTTTCTGCAGTGGCTGACTATGTGAAATATTCGTATCGTGACCCTGAGTAGCCTCTTTATATAGCTGTACTTTCGAATGTCGAGAATCAACCGTGATTTCGTTTCAGATGCGATTAGAATATTAACGGCGGCTATTTTCCCGATGACCATGGCGTTAATGCTTCTAGGGTCTGGTGTTGGTGACGGCCGCTTGTCTTGTGGATCGCTTAGACATTTCATAAAAACCCATGTGTTTATTTCGTTCAAGCAGCACTTTAGCATACGAAGGATACGAAGAGGAGTGCGGAGTACATGCGCTGAGCAACGGGACTAAGATGCATGGGCTATGAAGATGCCTGATGGGGGCCGACAACCAATTTTTATGGTGCCCATTTACTTTAGCACAACGGAAATCTTACCGGTGAGAGTGTCTAATCACAAAATGGTAACGTGTAAAACGCCGTGAAACATTTGTAATTAGAATTTTTTCAATTTGCGGCGAATATGAAGTCGTCAACACAAGTGACAACCCATGCTGCAAACAGTGAGCGCGAGAGCGGTTCGTGCTCGAGCGCGGCGGTTTGCTGCGCATGCGTGCACTCCGCGCGCATGCTCCGCAGCTCGGCATGTTACCCTGGTTACCGCGAAGACAGCGCCGCTTCTCACCGTGCAACTCATCTTACCATGTAAGCAGTACAAAATAGAGCGGGGATAGATAATAATATATATACTCTAATTTTCAGGTCTTATTATGGCGCGCATGACAGCAAAAAGGGATCGACTCCAAAATCCAGCTTCAAGGCTCTTCCGCTAGGCTGCGCGACATACCGGTTTTGTTAATTTTCAACACGATTTAAAAATATAAATCCTACTGACAACGCTAAACGGATCCTGTAATCTGTCACTATATTTCACTGTCTTTTCACTTTTGCCAGGATCTAACCACACGTTATGGCCAGTTGTTGGTCCCTTTAGTCCTTTAATTAGGACAGGTAAAAGAGCCAGTTTAGGAAATATACTCAATCAATTCGTTGAGGTTCATTTCGTCTAAACAGCGCGTTAGTAGCGACGGATAAGAAGAGGAGGTCGCAAGGCATGCACTGTTCACTCCTCTTCTTGTCCCTCGTCAACTACCGCGATATTTCAACGAAATGAAGTTAACCATACGTATGTCCTGTTTATTACCCTGAACTTGGGGAATGAACAAAACGGCGAAAAGAGAAACGGAAAAAAATAGAAAGACACTCTAGCATGTGGCCAAATTTGGGGAGTACAGCAAGTGTACAGGCGATCGTAAAGACCTGTCTAAATATTTCAACAACGTATTGATTGCCTTCTTCACCATCGAGGCAGGTGTCTTATGGGTAGTCTAAGCCAGTCAAAATATGTACTTGTTACCCCAAGTTGCTACAAATTTGTTTTTTCAAGCTCCTAGGACGACACATGAAATGCCGCTAACCACTCCAACTTAAGGTTCTTCTGCTCCAAAATCCAAAGTTTGCTGCTCCAAAAACTGCTCCTTGTTCACTTCCTGCCGTCTCATCCCGGACCTACTCAAACGCATTTCTCAGTACAGAAGCTATAGCTTTCTTTAGGCAGTGATGTTGGTAAAGGTTTTAACCTATCACATGTATCAAGACACACTACTCATGTGTATGAAGATACACCTTTAGACCAACATTCAGTTAACATTTAGAAGTTATAGCACTGTCGCATATCAGATGTAGAGCTGCTGCTGGCACATGCATACCTAGTAAAAAGCCAAACTATAAGGTCACTGCTTGTCTAATCGATGACAAGAAAAATTTGGGGACCCTTAAGCTTCGCCTTTAAGAGTTGAACGCGATAGCGAAATCCGGCCCCAAGTGCGCACTTCAACCATTAAGTGCATACTCAATTATGTGTGTTGTTACACACACACACACGCACAGAGACACACATACGCACGCGCGTGATGTACATATAGTAATGGTACAGGTTTTCGGTCTTAAGCACTTCCCTTTCCTGGAATGGGGAGACCACCCCAAAGACGATGCCTAACTGAAAACAAAATAAAGATGTTTATTCTCTCTCTCTCTGTGCTAGAGTCGAGACATGTTTCTCACAATGCCTCACAGATGGCAGCACATTATGTAATGTTTGCTGTTTGCTTGATACGTTTTCCACTAGATGGACGTAGTCGTCCATTTTTGGAGCTGTTTGCAAGTTTGTGTGTTTTTAGCGACGATGGGTGCACTATCCCGGCTTTTTTCGAAGCATGGCGTCGCGCAAAAAAAAGTAGTTGTATGGCCTCGCCAATGCGCCTACAAATCGCCCAATTGGCTCATTATTGTCGTAACATCTGGTGAACAAAATGCGTTCAGGAGACTCCTTCCACTACATGGCATATATGTAAGCTTTTTTTTAAAAAAACAGGTGTATGTAACATCGTGGCCTTGTGGTAGGACACCTGCTCGTCACGCAAACGGCCCGGGTTCGATCATCAGTGGGACAGGTTTTTTATGGGTAATTTTATTTGCATCTTTCTCGATTTTTCGGTCACGGGCGAGTTTTCGCTCACAAACGAGGCCGTCACCAACGCCGATGGCAGAATTTCTACGAAACGAGCTCTCTAACGCAGTCGCGTTAAAACAGATATAAGCATCTGTGGAGAAAATATAACTGCGAGCTTTACAATGCACCGCAAATTCTTTTGACAACACATTTTCATGTTTTAAATGTGTAAACACAATTAAATTGAATAAAAACTACCGAAAAAGTTTTCCTACGTGGCCAGAATCTGAGCTATCTCTTTCCTGTGGGCAGGCGTTTACGAGGCTCACTGCAGCAACCTTGTCCAAACTATTTCGGTACCTACGTTTACAAAAAGCCCGCATCAGCTTTTTGCATAATACAAGTGAATAAAAACAAATATCAATTTCAGAAAGACTGCGCAGTGAAAAAACACGGACGACAAAGAAGACAAACCCAGCGCAAAATGTAGTTATGTGCAGTTAAATGCCGTTGCGCTGGGTTTGTCTTCTTTGTCGTCCGTGTTTTTTGTTGCGCAGTCGTTCTGAGCTTATGAATTACCAACTTGCCCAAAATGCTGCTCCCATTAAAACAATATTAAAATTCATTGCAATACAACTGTTTCCATTAAACAATCTCAAACATATCAACTGAGATTCGTTACATGAATGAACCCAATGAGATAGTTATTCCTTACAGGGCACCTGTGCCCCTAATTACGCATGTTGTTTTCATTGTGTGTTTGCTCATTATGGGACTTCAAGATTGCATCATGAGTGACAGCAGTAAAATTTAGGCACTTCGTATTTATTGCAGCACCATACATAAATTTTTGCAGCAGATATGACATATAAGCCAAGGATGCTAATTCGTTGAGAATAAATTTATACTGTGGAAGTTTACGACGTACTCTGACCACATGGAGTTATTAAATTATGGAATAAGTTTCACCGCCAGAATTTTTTAACACGCACTTAAATTGAAGTAGGCAGGCGTTCTTGAGTTTTGGGCCTCTTAAAATGCCACAGCTGCTGGGAATCGAAGCCCAGTCCTCAAGCTTAGTGGCATGACACCTCACCTGCAAAGCTAACCACAGTGGGTCTATTTTATAGCTTACATTATGCTCAAGGTTCACGGTGCAGTACAATGTTGCAATAAATAGCACTTTATTAAACACAAATATGAAACATTTACTGTAGATGAAGCCCCCTTTACATTTCATCCCAACTTTTCTTACACATAGGTAAAATGTTAACACATCGTTTGCGAAGACAGATGAAATGACACCCATTCAATAATTTTCTTCGTAAGGTTGTTTGGCACATCTCCTTTGACATTTCGGAGGTGCAGGGCAATGGTAATTGGCATCTGAGGCAGTGCGAATGGTGAAAATTCTTCATGCCTTGCTTCATCTTCATTTTCGTCATGTGCAGTTCCACTTTTGAGGAGTCTAAAAGAAGTTAAAATATTATAATCAACAAAAGAAAATTTAAACAGCTGAAAAGCAATTGAAATACCCTACCTTACTATCCCTCAGGATGCTAAAACTTATCTCCGTTGCCACTACTGACAATTGAGAAATACGGCAAGGACACTTTCCAGAAATGCAGACACTTGTCGTTGGCAAGAAAAGTGCCTGCTCTTCTACAACAGTGTATGCACAGTCAATACCAGCAGTTATGATGACGTAGACGAATTACAGCACAAAAGGATATTAATTTTACTGATTACCTAAATCAATACCTTCTTCCCAACCACGCCTTCTCCCTCTGCAGTGTAGATACTATGCATCAGGAAGAGATTAGTGATACCTTCTTAGACATGGGCATCCCACTCAAAAAGTCTTGCCAGAATCACAATAGAGTAATACTTTTCTTAGTATCCCTTCTGAGGAACACTTGCTGATAAGCAAATTCTTGACCGGCCAGCAGCTGCAGAGGCGTAAATTTTGTGAACACAATATGAATCAAATGAAGGCCTTGAATAATGATATGGAAGACAAATATACTAGGACAACATAGAAGAATACTTATGTTTTGTGAAAGATTATTCACTTTTCTCAACATTTCGAGAGCAAAGTCATCCAAACTTGAGAAGTAGCATGCAGAAACATGCAAAATAGCATAAACAAACAAGACCAACTGCAATAACAGCTGTGTTAATTAAAAAAAAAGCTGCATTACAGTTAATATGCATATACCCAAATGCATTATTGTGCGTCATTGCATGGCACTATTTAGCATGATAAAGGTAAAAACACATTGCTGTTTCAAAGGGAATCACATCATGCCAAACGAAGACATGTATGAACCAACTATTTGTCATCCAAACAAGATGTTCAGGAGGATATAGTGGCGCGAAGATAAGAAGTCGAACAAGGAATGTGGCTGGGGCCAACACTACGACTAGCCCTCTTGAGAAAATGAAGGCTCTATCATAAAAGAAAGTAAGGTGTGGAAACATTGGCACAACAGAATAGAAAGAAACTACATTAAAAGAAATCCGGCAGTCCCCACGCACTGTGGGAATCGATGTAATGCGAAGCAGCCAGCAGAGAGTTGCATACACCGCCTTGTTTCTCTGAGGAAAATGAAGTCATGCACGTCATGACATCTTGCTCGCTATATATCCCATGTTTGTTATGCATGCATGCATGTAAAATCTTTTATATAATGAAACGTATATTCTGGTATATCCAATGCATGACCTGTCATTTATGTTCGTCGTACAGTCACGTCACGAAATACCAATTTTGGGGTATACCAAGCGAGCGAACCGGCCGCGAGCGCACCATGAGCGTGGCATGTAAATCATGCTGTACATGAAATCCATGTCGTGATTGGCATGTTACCACCTGTCATTTATGTTCTTCATACAGTCAGGTCATGCAATAACAATTTGCTTTATATCAAACAAATGAAACGGCCACCAGCGCACCATTAGCATGGCATCTAAATCATGCCCTACATGACAAGATATCATGATTTGTATGTTACCACCTGCCATTTATATTCGTCGTACAGTCACGTCACTCAGTGCCAATTTTGGTGTATATCAAGCCAGCGAAACGGCTGCAAGCGCACCAAGAGCGGGGCATGTAAATCATGCCTTACATGACATCATACCATGATTTACGTGTTACCACCTGTCATTTATGTTAGTCCCACAGACACATCATACAATACCAATTTTGGTGTATACCTAGCCAGCTGAACAACCGCGAGCGCACCATGAGCATGGCATGTAATTGAGGGCCTACATGATATGCATGTCATGATTTTCATGTTACCACCTGCCATTTATGTTCATGACACAGTCACGTAACGAAGTACCAATCTTGGGATATACCAAGCTAGCAAACCGGCCGCTAGCGCACCATGAGCGTGGCTTGTAAATCATGCTCTACATGACATTCATGTAATGATTATGGTGTTACCACCTGTCATTTATGTTCGTCCTACAGGCACGTCACGCGATACCAATTTTGGTGTATATGAAGCTAGTGAACCGGCCGCGATTGGACCATGAGCATGGCGTGTAAATCATGCTTTACATGACATGCATGTCATGGTTTTCATGTTAACACTTGTGATTTATGTTCCTCATACAGTCACGTCATGGAATACCAAATTTGGTTCATGTCAAAATAGCGAAACGGCCGCAAGCGCGCCATGAGAGGGGCATGTATGTCAAGGAGTAAATGGTGTACATGTCGTGATTTTCATGCTACCACCTGTCATTTATGTTCACCATACAGAAATGTCTCGTCGTATCAATTTTGGTATATATTGATCTAACTAAACGGCCGCGAGCGCCCCGAGACCATGTCATGTAAATGACGCTGTACATGACATGCGTGTCGTGATTTTCATGTTATGACCTGTCATTTATGTTCTTCGTGTAGTCATGTTATGCCATACCAATCTTGGTATACATACCATTAACGAAGCTGACAGGAGAGCACAAAGTCGTGGGCGGATAGATAGATAGATAGATAGATAGATAGATAGATAGATAGATAGATAGATATATAGATAGATAGATAGATAGATAGATAGATAGATAGATAGATAGATAGATAGATAGATAGATAGATAGATAGATAGATAGATAGATAGATATGCTCAAAGTCGCTGAAGTTCGCTAAGAAATGCTTCGCATTTAAAAAAAAAACAATTCGGACGCTTGAGCTTCGCATTCAAGAGTAGCATACGATAGTGCGATCAGGCCCCGTTCACGTCGTCTTCTCATTTGCTTCGCAATGGACACTTCGTCTGTGCTGCGAGGAAAGGAATGTCTGTACACTTAACATTGGCCGTTCTAAACTCTCCTAGAACTACCTCTTCACATATAGTTTTCAAGTGCCCACTGAACCGTAATGTATAACTTTGCGAATTAGCTAAGTACCCACTGCACATCTGTAAGGCAATACGTGCAGCTGAGTCCTTTGTTGTTGGCGTTACTGATGATAACGATTAATCGTGCCTGAGCGTTTTTGTAGTGGGTGGGCCTTTAAACCACCAACTGTTGCGCAGTTCTCATGGTGTGATGCCTGCTGAAATACTGCCCTTTTGCCACGAAATGTTGCGTGTGTTAACGGGAATCTCGTATGACATGACGCCTGTATCGTTTATTTTCTTGTTTAGCAGTTTCAATCACTAGTACGGCTCTGTGGTAAAACACCTGATTACCATGCAAAAGGCCCGAGTTCAATTCCAACTTGGTCCCAAGGATTTTACTACGTATTTTTTTGCATCTAGCTTGATTTTTCGCTTGTGGACAATGCCAATTTTCACTCTGAATCAACGCCGTAGCCACCAACACCGCAATTTCAGCTATACGGGTGATTTAACCCAATCCCATTAAAACCACTTTCTCGCTCCAGTGCCACCTCTTGTTCAACAGCTATCTGTCATGACAGGAAAGTGCGAGATGTCATTTTCGAATAGCCTACATGAAGCATGATAACATTGTTTTCAAACAGAAATGACTTCTTCTTTTTGTCTATGTCATTCAAGGTAGCACTGAGGTGCTTTTTCAACATAAAACATGATAGCGGAAGAATCAATTACCTTGTCCATTTATCCTGCTTTGTGTCATGTTTCTACGACCTGTTCGACATCTCGAAATGATTGGTCACCAACTTGTTCGTCAAAAGCAGTGCATGATGTTTGGAAAAACAACACAAGCATTCCAGTTTTTCTTCACAGCCAGAAAGAATACCTTTTTGTTGAGATAAATAATATCCGAAACAAGTTTATAACGGTAAGGTAGAAAAGTGGGCGAGTTGGAAACGGTGCATACTTCGAAAACCCGCGCAAACACGACGGAGACACAATACGAGAAGAACACAGGACGAGCGCTGTCTAACGACTGAAATTCACTGAAACAAAACTGAACTTATAAAAAACCAACACCGCGCGAGTGGAAGAAGTTTAGGTCACTTGAAAGAAATTGCTAAGCATGCATACCTCGCAATCTAGCATACAAGCGGAAGGTTCACATAGGGAATATTCACCCATCATTTTGATGAACACTTCCGCGAGTTCACGAGCCCTTTTCTGTTTGTGCTTCAACATAATGACTGCGTTATTGGACAAAGGTTCGCACCCACATGACCTGCGATGAGCTGAAAGATACGACATCGTCGGCATAAAAAAATAAATCGGCGACAAAAAAAAATGGTTCAGCCTGTGTCGGAAAACAACCTTACTTCCTTTTCAAAATATTACACGCATGTACCACTACAAAAGGAAAGTTATTACGCATGCTAACTACTTGATGATCAAGTGATTGTTAGCCATAATATATCCTCGGTTGGTAGAAACAAGTGAAATCGTCTGTAATAATAAACTTCACGGCTCAGGTAGATATTCCTGAATGAAGGAAAGTGTTGTTTAGTACGGTTACAGATAAGGACCATTAGATTAAACTTGTAGCATTCAGAGAAGCACATTATATGAAAGAACATCGCATAAGTTGCTATGGTTATCTGGTCATCTTGATAATAGCGTCACTGATTTTTGTTCCATGGTTCGGTCGATATGTGCTTTCAGCCGCATTAGCCATGTTCTTCCACAAGATTTGCACATCGGCCTTGCTCATCGGTCTTTGCTCATCGGCCTTATTACACCTGCCCCAAACTAAGCTGCAGTAAGTGAGGTGCGAATGACCAAGACAAAAGAGTGTAGCTACTTTCCTGCAGAATGTGGAAGAAGATGGCTAGTGCGACTGAAAACACATATGGATCAAGTCATCTTCATTTTAATGCAGGTGACGTGATCAGACCAGCTCACAACGCTACGGAAGTCAACACCCAGAAATTTGCAACTACTATTACACGCGATTTATGAATCCCCGAAATTCAGCTTTGGGTTGTGGTTTATTGCTTCTTTGTTACCATGGAATAGTGTGAAAGTACTTTTCTTTTAACGTTTAATGTCATTTCATTTGCTTGCAATTATTCAAGCCATATATTCGCTCGCTCCTCAGAATCATCACATATAGGATAATGTTCGAAGTCGAAGGAATGTTTACAGTGTGGTGTACGTATACAGAAAATAGGAGAGGTCCTAATATTGATCCCTGGAGTATATCATATTGTTATGTGCTGCTTCTCTACGGGACGAAGAAGAGGAGGACGGGCTGGTTCCTGTTTCGCCATCTTGGATGTTGTCACCCCTATAACTGTGCTCGTGTTAATATTGTAAATACACGGTTCTTCGGTTGTCTCCCCGTAAAAATATTTGAATTCGAACGTTCAAATCAAAGCGAATCAAAGCGAGTGTTATTATGTAGCTTTGTGTACTGTTGACTTCCTGTCAGGCAGCTTTCCACTAGGTACTTGGCAATGCCACGAATTCCGTAAATTTCTGATTTTGTTAGTGGAATATCGTGTCAAACCGAATAGAACGCTTTGCTGAAGTGAGGGTAGAGACCAGTAGTAAAATGTTTCATTTCAGTGTTTCGAATTACGTCATATTTTAATTTAAAGTGATGGGGTCTCAGTCGACTTGACGGTTTGGGAGCCGTATTGGTGATCACTTATCACACTCCTGAAGTCTTGGAAACCGTAGAAATGCGTGAAGATTATTTTTCAGCAACCTTAGGAAAAATAGGCAGAACTGACGTTGGCCAGCAATTGACGAAGTGTCTTTTCTTTTCACATTCAAAAGTAACACCAACAAGGGCTACTTTTAATGTATCCGGGAAGACGCCAGTAACCAACATTTCATTAAATATGTAAGTGTAATAAGCAACCAATAGAGTTTTTATTTGGAAGTGGAAGTGGGTCACTAGGAAGGGAATCTATACATCTATACATATTCCGCGGCCGTCGTCGGCCGCGGAATATGTATAGGTTCACAAGCTCTATACCCGGGGACTTTTCTTGGCAATACTGTCGAGGCGACAGAATCGAAACGCATGCCCGCTAGCGTGCCGAAAGATAGTACCGAAGTTTATTAATAATGTTCTACTTTGCCTTGCTGATATAAATACTGCTTTATTTATTATGAGACTTAAACTGTTGCGGAAGTCGTAGGGAGTTATTGTGCGCATTACAAGAATGTCTTCTTTCCAATTCCTAGACAGCACCAAGCTATCAGCAGGCCTGTTTCCGAAATTAATCGTGGGGTCCGTGACGCGTTTCGGTCAGTGTGCGGCCGCAAATGCGCCATTTGGTTCATCAAGACAAATATATTCGTGATATGCCACTGAAATTTACACTAAACAATGGCAATGACTCTCTCCCATTCACATTTTCCACGTATATTTTCACGGGGGCGTGACGTGGACAAAGGCCGCAGTCGGTTTGTTCAAGACTAAACTATTTATTTGCGGGAACCTGTGCCCAAAAATGAAAAGGCGAGGTACAAACAACTTAGGCTGTACAATGAAAGCGGCTAACAGAGCATCGGCCGTCGATAATCTGATCTGCGGTAAAGCGCGTCAGTATTTATACATGCGGCGTCGAAAGTTCTAGCCTTATCGCTGGAGCTTGCGACAGCTCTCGAAAAAACTTAACTAATCACGTCTTGCACGTAATCTTAACACAATGACCTTAGGCGATTGTGAAGCTTCACGAACATTGCGCCGCGGTCTGTGCCGAGCGCTGCTAACAGCTTTTGTGTGTGAAACTCGAATACATAAAAATAAATCAAGAAACGGGCGTGGCAATGCTCCCCTCTGAAAAAGCACATTCCCGATGCGTAAAACCGGACATGGAAGAAAAAATTGCATGCAGCTCGAAAGAACAACAATAAAGCAAGCAAAAAGCAGAGTCCTCAGGTTCCTTAACGGGCATAGAACGGCTTAAGGCGCACCACATGAGCGACTTCACAGCGTGCGCTGCTCCGCTGAGAGTTTGTGATGCCGTCACAACCTCATAGTCCAGTGCGCCGAGGACTGGCAGTCCTCGGCACCCTCTGCGGGAAGACCTGGCACTATCATAGTCCAGTGTGGGTAGGACTGGTAGGCGGTGGACCAAGAGATGTCGATCTGTTTTCAGGGTTCGTCCCAGTTTGGTAAAAAAGGCGCGAGTAAGGTTCTCGTCGCTTACTTATAGGACGCATATGATTCCAGGTAGGGGGACATCACCCGGCACGGAATTCGTAACTGAATGAATGAAGGAATAAGCTTTAATTAAGGTCAGTCTGGCAGTTTCTTTCTGGCGGGGCGGGTGGAGAAGGGAACAAACCCTGTCATGTCCCACCCTCCGTCGATGATGACGGCGGTGCCTCAGTTTTCAAGCCAGATATTTCGTCCAGTGAGTACACTTTGCCCCAAACTTTGTTTAATGGACGTATGCTATTCCTGCACTTTCCAGGACGGGTGCTGCAGTATGATATAGCTCTCACACCTGTAGCGGAACACGACAAAGGCTGAGACGTTAACAATGCGGGCGCAAAAAGCAGGCTGTGCATGTCCATGTCGCGTTACATGCCCTCTGGGAGCCGCGACGGAGCCACGCAAAAACAATGTGTCTTTATAGCGATTCTATGTAACGCCATTCCGCGCAGACATTTTGTTTTAGTGGACTGCTGAAACATTCCAAACGTTTCCCCGCTTTGGAGCTCTGTGATCGCTCTTCCGATGATAAGTTATAGATATAAATTTATGGTGTTACATTTATTACGGCGATTACAAAATAGCATTTGGGATATAAAATACTAGCGAATGCAATTAATAAGGCACAGAACAGTTCGAGAAAAATATCGGCTACCGTTTTCATTTGAAAGAAGGCCGCCGACTCTGAAATCTGGAGCTTTAGGGGCGAAGCTCTTTAGGGAGTGGGTCGTTCCCTCCTCTGTAGTAGTTGTAGTAGTAGTCTTAGTATGTAGCCACCTCTAGTTTATGAATTGCTCAATAGATGGCGCTGTGAGTATAATAGTTTATGAATGTTACAATAGATGGCGCTGTGAGTATACGAGTAAAATTGCATATAACAACATAGATGGCGGTAGGTTTTCTTGTAGTTGATGATGTAAGGTGCGAGATGGCACTGTCAGAAGTGCGTCGTGAAGCTGCGCGACGCCGCCGCCAAGATCCGGCCGTACGAGAGCGGGAGGCCGAAGCGGCACGGCACCGGCGCGAGGATGCTGCCGTACGAGAGCGCGAGGCCGAGGCTGCACGAGAACGGCGGCAAGAGGAATATGTACATGCTTTATGTGCAGTAAACGCCGTGCATTGTTCGCGAAGCCATAGTACTTGCACGATCGCGTTCCGTTGGCTTTCGTTGGGCATGTTACCGACCTCGGGTCGTGGAACGCGAAGAGGAACGCCACGCGCGTCGTGTCTTCCCTCTGGCCTTGCCGTTAATTCTCACAGGGCGAGCGGGGAACGCGGTCACTCTTGGCGCGCTTTCTGTTTCACTCGGAGTCGCGCTCGCTCTTGGCGCGCTCTCTCTTTCGCTTGGGAGCGGACACTTTCCCTGCATTTCACCGATCACAAAGCGGTGACAATGAAGGGGCCGCGTAAACCAACAATACAATAAAAGTTTGGTGTTTATTATATGCACGGTGTTTCACACTCCTTATGTGATGTACTGATCGAATTTCACGGAAGAGTTTCATGGTTTACCGATGATTCCCTCCGGAGCTTCGCCCCACTCATCATCATTCACCCCGTGGATATTCTGTGATTTTTTTTGTTCTACGGCTATGTTTCTGCACATGGTGACCAGACGGGATACCTCACGAAAAGGATGTGTGAGACCAGTCACGAATAACTGATGAGCATACTTCTTAAGAAAAATAAAAAATGGGACGAAGGCAGTCATGTGCGGGCACGACCGCCAGCTTAACACCGCGTGTTTGAGCCCCCTGCCCTTGATCAAGAATTAGGCTCGAATATATGTTGAACTATGCGTTGTCCTCCTTAAAGAGCATTTGAAGTGTTTGACTTTGCTGTACTTGAGCGTTTGGGACGCAGTGGCGTAGGCAGAAATTTTTTTTCGGGGGAGGGGGGGGGAGAAAAGCGATAGAAAATTTTCAATAAGACGATGGGAGTTTCGGGGTTGTGCAAGTGCAGAAATTCCTTGAATAACCTCCTACGTTTTTTACATAATCCACAATTTCACCCACCCTGGTCTAGACCTCCATACGACATCCTGAACTACGTGCGCACTGTTGAGAAGCCACAGAATGTTTCTGATTCCCGGAGGCATTCGAGTCTAAACATTGTTAAAACAGCACTTGCGGCCAACACTGGCGGGCGAACAACAAAAAGTCGTTATCACTACTAATAAACCTGTTAGCACTGGTGAAGTGTCACGGTCATTAACGTTTCGGCTTCGCTGGGAAAGCCAAACGTTAATTTTCGGCATCACCATTTTGGTCACGTTCCGTTTTCCTGCCGTAATGATATCGCTTTCAGTTTGCGCTTTCTTGCCACACGCTCGCGCTCTCGGATTTGATCTCCCAAACATGTTAAAGGGCCCCTCACCAGGCCACATAGCAAATTTTAGTTAGACGGTGGAAGTTGTTGTATGCCGAATGAAGAGCAGTATGCCGCAAGAATTTTTCAAATCGGTTGATTACGAGCTGAGAAAAACAATAATTTGTAGCGGCGCGAAACCATGATGCGAGGAGGCGAGTTTCAAACCCTTGCCACTCGCCCCGTGTAGCCTTCGCAAGCCAAATCCCTTCCCTGCCCTCTTCACTTGACACATACGCATGAACACGTCATGCGCATGCATGGTCACGTGCGCATGACGCGCCCGAGCCAGCCCGAGCACGCGAGCGGCGTTGCACGGCCGCTAACTTTTTTTTTTATGTAGCGGCCGTGGGCGTTTTGTCGGCGTTCTCTGGTGTGTACTGCCTGTTTCTGCGGGACGGGCATGAACGTTGAGACATTTTTACGGGCACGAGAGTGGCGGTATCATGAGCCAGTGCCGCATTAACGTTGACTTGGACGCAGTAGAATAAACGAGCATGATGAGTGCTCGAACGCGCCAGAACATTACTTTCGTTTCGAGGGCTGGCGTCTGCTCGATGCGCTAACCGCGGGGACACCAACGCATGGGAAAGGGAGGCACATTAGCCCCGCACCTCGCTGCAATTCACGAAAAGGAAATGAAAATACGCACACATTCCCTTTGTGTGTCTCATTATTTCTTTCAAGTTTTATTATTCTATTCAAGCAACAAATTACACAAACTACACAGGTCATGTCAAATAATTATCGCAGTGTCACGTGCTACTGTTGGCGACGTCAGAGCACAGTCGTCTACGTAGAGGAGCAACGTCACAGCGCTACCATCTATAGTCGGTGACAAGATAAGCATAAAAAGTAAACTATACCGCTGTCCATTTGTATCATGCGCGTCCAACTACGGCCGATCTTTACATTGACGTAACGGTTAAGACGAACCAATGAAAAATGCAACATGGCGCCGTTCGCGACGAGAGGCGAGGTACCGCTGCACCGAGACCGAGATCCGTCATTTCGAATTTCCTGCGGTGTTTGTTTCTTCCAGAAGATGCTATTTCCTACTGTTATTCGCGCGTACCCAGCATCGTCGTCGCCGGTCGTCATCCGATGCAGTAGAAGCCTGTGACTGCCGCGTTTGAAGTGCACCGAAGTGGCAGCACCTCGGAGTGTTTTACAACGCTTTAGCGCTTTCCGTCGCTTCGGCAGCGTCAAGTTGCAACACGGCGTGTGTTCCCTCCATCGCTCGGATACATCAAGCATATCGCCTGAGGGTCACCACATCGGCGATTGTCGTCGCGTTCATTCGTGTGCAGTGAGGTGAAAGTGAAATCGGAATGTGCGCGTCTGTGTACGATTTACCGCCCGCGAAAGCCATGGCATTAGCGTTGCCACATGTGCGCGTGTGTGTGTTGCTTGGAGCTCGCGACATGCGAATCTTGGTGATCAATTGTGATATGCGCCGTGCTGTGCGCCTATATAAACGACGTATGTGCGGACGAAGCGTGAGAGAAAGAAAGCGACCAACATAGCCCGTTAGCGCAACAGAATGCGAAAGTAAACAAACCAGGTGTGAAGAATACGCAGTGGTGTGTGCATTATAAGAAGATAATTGTGGTCATCTGATGCGTTTGTCATTATGTGACGTGTGCCTATTGGCGCAGTTGCGTCGTATCAACGGAATTTAGTTCCATCAGCCCAGAATCATGTGCTAGGTTGAAGTGCCCGTCGCGTAAGTATCGCGCTCGATGCACGAACGCCTTGCAATGAGAAACGCCGCGCGAGGTAATCGTTGTTTACGAACCGTGAAATGATGCGCTCGCTGTGACACGTCGATTGCATGGATCGTGATCGTGACTGAAGTGACGCCGCTGAAACTATTATTCAGTAAAATAAAAGCATTTGTTTTTAATGGCGTTGCATCATATTTCACGATATCATATTTGGAATCCTCGTTTTTGTCTAACGTGCGTTTTTTAGCATTTCGCGTGTATTGTGGGCATGTATTACGCAGTGATAATTTGTTTATATTAAACTCGTGAACCTTATAGTGCATAGTCCCTTTTTTTTAAGCGCTTATCCCTTCTTCTGAAGCCTCACCCCCTCACTATCCTTCACGAACAAATGAGGAGGGGTGAGCCGGAGAGCTCGGGCTTGACAATGTATGGAAGGAATGTACTTACTGATTGTGTCCACCGATATTATCTATATAGACATCAATGTGTTTTCCTTGTTTTTTCTTCGAAGATACGCGTGTTTCTTCTATGTCCGAGTGTATATTTCTCATCTTTTGGCCTCCTGATTTTTTTCATTTCTACATCTTTTCTTTTTTTTTTTTGTCGCTGTACCTGCACGGAGGACGATGCCATAAAAGCGCATCGAAGCCTCGTAAATATTCCCTTGATAAAGATCGGAGCGATCGAAACGTTGACAAATAAACTGCCTTTTGAGAAGCGTGTATCCTTTTCCTGTTTGTCTTACGGCAACTGATGACAGCCTCTTCACAATCTACGTATAGATATATATATATATGCCTTCGCACAGACACAGTCATATATAGAAGGTAGGGGCCCCTCTTCTAGCAAAAGTGGGCCCCCCTGCTGTAATTCCCACTGGGGTGACGCAGTTATGTAATAAATAAATAATAAATTAACTAAAAACTTGAACGTTCAAGGGTTTAAGGGGTAATGGCAGTGCCAGTGCAAGTTCATAATTGATTTTTAAGGCGCAAAGCAGGACAGACACAAGAAAGGACACGGGACGGAGCGCCTTTCTTGTGTCTGTCCTGCTTTGCGCCTTAAAAATCAATTATGAACGTTCACCAACTTGCCCAACAAAAAGTTCTCCTAAACCAGTGCAAGTTGTCGAAGCGAGAAACAATTCCACGTAAAGCTTTTAGTCAATGCCAATTTAGCCGCGTGCACCTCCTTGGCGTGAACGGCAACGCACGCAATGGCCCCCACAGTTAAACGCCATGTGTGCACCATGCTTTTATTTCGATGAAGCAAGACGTCAAATGAAGCCTTGGCGTCTTCCTCAAACACGATTACAAGCACGGCGACTAGAGACGCAAATGCGGTATTTACGGCAACACAAGAGTCGAAATTCACAAAGGCGATCTCAGACCATTTCGCTTTGAGTCACAGTCGCCATAGTTACAGCAGGCAGTGAAGAAAACTGGCGGCGAGAGTTTCGCACAAAAATCACAAACGACCTTATTAAACGTGATAATTGTCCCTGTTTTGTTCTGTTAAACCGTGAAATATTGATTCCTTTATTTTAAGTTTTATGTTAAATCTGCCATTCATTGTTTTAATACCATATTAGGTACTGCTCAGAAACATCGCCCTTGAGATGTACATTACTTTTTCGTATTCGCAATGCCCACGAACTATAGGTGGCGCGCCGTGCTTTCCAAGATGGCGCCAGGAGGAGGGTCAACCCGTTTGTTAGCATAGGAACAGATAGTACGTGCGGACGTACGGCCCGTGCCACTTTCAACGGATGAAGTCATGAGCCGCGTTGAATTGGATATGAGACTAAAGTACTTTCCCAAACCATAGAAAGTGCAAAGTACTCGCCACCTAATTATTTGCTGCGGTGTGAAAGGTTATATTTCAGTTCCGTTACGTGCATAACGATGCCTTGCGAAATCCTGTGCGTGCTACATAAAACTGCATGAACTAAAACTGACGTATGAGCTGAACGGCACTCCGAGGTAGTACGTACCGAGCCTGCCTTACGGGTTTGCCGCAGTAGTAGGCCGCCAGCGAGTAGCGTCATCGCTGCTGCACGGGACCGCACGTTTAACGTGGTGATGGTTTGCAAACATAATACGCCGTCGTCATTACTTGCGCAGTCGGGAACGCGGAGTTACGTCTTCAACGGAACACGAGCATTTAACATCCCATTCAGTAGCGCTTGTGTCACAGCCATGCTGAGACTCTATAGCCGTGTGCAATTCACTTCACTCGCATGTTGCAGGATCGATCAGTACGATCGAAACATGAATGTCGAAAATAATGCACACTTATCCTTTTCGCAACGTCGAAAAAGTTAGCCGAGAGGCGTGGATTGTGGCCGTGACTGCGAGAGGCGTGACTGTGGCCGTGACTCTAACCATTTCGCTTCGCTGGTCGAGCTCGAGCGTGTTGCCTATGCGGCGCTCCATGATATCCACAATAATTGTGATACATGCAATGCACAAGAGGAACTATGCTTTTATTGTGACCTCGCTCAAGGATATTATACATTAAATACAATCAAAGTGACTTACGAGCGTGAAAGAACATTAGCGCACGAGGGGACGTGAAGTGCAACTCGCTCCTCGTGAGTTAGCAGCTGATCGTTCATCGTCGCTATCACTCTCGGCGCTTTCACAGTCTTCTACGTCCAGTGAATAATCCTCGTCGTCAAGATGGTTTCTTTCAACATCACTGCTGAAAGCAATCTGAAGAATTTCATCCGCCGAACGACTTCGACCACTCCGCGTCACCACGTTTACAATTAGAGAGACGTCTGGGAGCGAAGAACATTTTGCCATTTTGCTCTCAGACCGGTCAACAAGCAAATCGCTAGCAGTATGCTGCCACCTATCAACAAACGTACAAAAACAAGCGGCGCAGCGGTGGCTATAAAACCCAACACACTACGAAGGAGGGCTGGGACGACGTGGAAAGCGTTCGCTCCACGAAAGGCGTAGAGCAGACGCGTCCTCGAATGATTGAAACGTCGCTCGCACGAACAGCGCTTTGCTGACAAATGATAGAGGCCCTACTTTAATGTATCGACAACTTGAGATCGCTCAGTTTTACAAGAGCACATCGCGAGCCCGCGCGACCTCCCGCGTACAGTGTTATGGGATTCATGCACTACAAGAAACACTGACCAATGCTATATGCAAATAAAACAGGGTGAGCTTCAACTGAATATGTCAGACGATAACATTTAACTAACCTACGTGGCTACAGAAAGCCTCACGAAGCTGATCAGTATGCGTACGCTGTGGGCTAGCATTGAAATCGCGAGTTGCCACGTATTTTCACGAAAACTTCGCGTCTCGCAAGAACGAATCAGATTTCTCGTGTCACGGAGGGCCCGGTTTGTTCACTGATGCAGGGAACATGCAAAGTCGTAGTGTTCCTTCCTTGCCAACACGTTAACAGTGAGGTTAGCACAGCGGAACAAGGGAGCGACTGCGTAGTGATGCCATTTTATCGTCTACTAACCCTCCTCGAGAGGACGCTCCTGAATTCCGTTTGGCGGCGCGACAGTCTATGGGCATTGCGAATAGACTCCGAGATGAAGGCGGCGGGGGAGCGATTTAAACAACACAAATATTGTTATGCTGACGGTGAACTCCGTGCCTTCACAATTTATTTTATCTAGCTTTGCTTTCTTTATTTCAATATCAGTGCAGTATTGCAAAAGGCTTATATGAGTGAAAAGTATTGCCAATGTTTAGGAACTACTTCGTTTGTAGCGCGGAGGACTGCAAAATATGAGCAATACGGCCTCGTGGGCGGAGCTTATATTTATTCTTAGGTCGTCACCGACTATACATAGGGCCATTTTCTCATGTACGTCATCCCCTCATTCTCTAAAGCGCGCGCCCGCGAGAGGAAGGGCAAGCAGCGTTCACCTTGAAATTTGACCCATTTTCGCGGCGCGTAGCGTTGCAAATTTTGGCAGACGTGATCGTGAACGCCCAGTGTATGCATTGCGCTCGTTAGCTCAAAATTGTCAAACCTGGTGAGGGGCCCTATAAAAAGCTGGGCCAGAAGCACGGTGTTAGATATATACTGTTTAGGTGTGGACACTTCTCGGCTTGCATGCAGAGCGCGTTCGACCAGATAAAGTAACAACGGCGCGCGTCTGTTGGTCCGGTGACCGCAGCGGGTATCTAGCGGCGGGAAGACGCAACTTAATAAGAGAAAATGGTTTCTGCACCGTTGCTATAGCAACCGACGCGATCGGCGGCAACGCCTGCGTATAGTGTACTAGAATAATTTCCTAGTGACGCGTCTGAGAAGGAGCACGCGTGCCCGTTTGTGTAGACCAAGGAGGTTTAAAAAAAAATTCTGGAGTGGAAGCTCTCGCAACGCCTTGCCAGAACAAGTGAAGCCAGCTTTTGCCCACCAAAGAACTCGGAAACATGCTCTTTTCTGGTGGTGCCTACTAAGAGATTAAATGGCTTTGATCTGTTAGTATAAATACTACGTTAATTATAAAATAAAAGATAGTTGTTGCCGACAAAAGTAACCCGTCGAGTGGAGTATTGGCGACTGATCTCCAATAAAATTTGCCATGACTTTGAGGCTTACTGATGAAAACTGGCAACACAAAGACACGCTTGGAGCAGTATCTGACCCGTAAAAGTTGCTATATTAAACTCGCCTGGCGTGCGTGGAAAACGCTCGCTTTCCTTCGCCAAACGCCGATGATTTATCGTGCCCCTACTAAGATGGCGGCCGCAGCCGCCATCTTGTGGTGGGCACGGCTTCACTCTTACGCAATAATCGCCGCTCCAGCAATTTTTTTTTAACCTCCTTGGTGTAGAACCTCCTTGGTGTAGACGCCACCAGGCGCCGCCACTGCGCCTTTTTCTAGTCGTCTGCTAGCGTAAATGCCGCAGACCGGCGGATTCATTGCAGTTCGGGACATCGCCTGCAGCAGTATCTATTCGCATTTTTTTATCATCCATTTGCACAAACCCATCACATGAGTAACTCTGCATGTTTGGTTCTATTGCGCAGTACCTAGATCAACATTTAAATCCCATGCTCATCGCAAACTACACAAAAGTGCTCAGCAACGTATACGCTGCGTTGCTATGCCAGAAGGCGTACGATGAAATAACGGCCTCGACGGACGCATATTGATGGTGGCAAACTTTTCGTGATTTATTCTCGGTTACAGAAACGCAGCTAAACAAGAATATTCCGGCGTTTCCTTACCTCATTTTACGGCGTGCAATGAGACGTACTACATGGAAGCATCCCACATGTAAGCGTCCGGAGAAAAAAAAGTCATCCACCATTTTTTTTTCACAAGAACTACGACGTTGAACGTAGCGTCGCAGGGGACGCGCACGAGGCAAGCAGCTGCAAAGCGCGTCTGAACCGGCCCAAACCGGCGCGAACTGGCTCCGCGACTAGAAAAAAGCGCAGCAGCGCCACCAGTGGCGTCTACTGGCGTTTGCTTCAACCGGCCTATTGTCCCTGCCTCCTGGACGCGTCACTAGGAGATTATTCTAGTACACTATACGCCTGCGTCCGCTGCATATCTTGTTTTTCGCTCGGGGAAAACGCGGTATGCGTTTCTAACTTGAGTTGCTGGTGTGCCATAGCCGCGTTCGCTGACTCTCTCGGCGTTGTTACTTTATCTGGTCGATCGCGTCTCGTGAGTGTCCTCACCTAAAGAGTATATATCTTACACCGTGGCCAGAAGGAAGCTGATTCGTGTGTTAGCAGTCCCTCGCTGTCTCTGTCTGACAAGCAGCTTGATTATCTGCGAAAAAACTGATGTCATAGGGGTTATCAATCTATCTGTGTAAGTTTGACGGATTTGTTTTGCGCACGCGGTCACCACTTTAGTGTATATAAACTTCCATGTTAATTGTAATAAAGTGTACTTGAAGACCAGCGTGGTTTTGTGTTCCTTCTTCTCGTCTCCGCCCCCATTTACGCTAGTAATCATGTCCTACTATGCTCCCAAACATGATGCTGATGATGTGTGGTACTTACTGGCGCAAGGCCCGCTACGGCTACAGAGTGCCATGCCGTGTGGTAATGCATTTCCTGTGTATTAACGTGATAGCGTTCAAGAGCTCTTCTCGCAGGAATTGCGGTGTCGGCGTCGGCGTCTTGGGTTGTGAGAGAAAAAGCAGCGTTGTCCGTGAGCGCAACTTATATTAATAACATCTGGGGTTTAACGTCCCAAAACCACGATAAGATTATGAGAGACGCCGTATTGGGGCTCCGGAAATTTCGACCACCTGGGGTTCTGTAACGTGCACCTAAATCTAAGTACACTGTCCTCAAAAATTTTCGCCTCCATCGAAAATGCAGCCGCCGAGGCCGGGATGCGCATTTGACAACCGTATGCAACGCAACGCAGGAGAGAGAGGGGCGCCCGAGGGAGACGCCCATGCCGTCTGCTCTGGCCATGCTCTGGCGTTTATTGGCTGCCGGTGCCGCGACCGCCATTTCCGCTTTGCCAGCAGCCGGTGCCGCGAGCAGCCAGCAGCCGGGCCGAGGCGGCGGCCGGCGGGCATTGCGGGCATGCCGACGTTGGTGGTTGATCTGAGAGCCGCTGTTGTGTGGTGTTTTAAGTGCGAATGCACTTTATAAGCGACCCTGAATCCGCCGTCCCATAGCAACGGCGCGAGGAGCGGAGAGGAGCGTCTGTAGCAACGGCGCAGCGACGTCACGCCCCACGTGACTGCGCGCTCTCCGCCCTCCGCTCCGTGGCTGCGCGCGCCCCGCGCATTGCCTGTGGTGATGAAGGCCGGCGGCGAGACGCCGAACGAAAGCGTGCGAAGCAAGCCGAGCACCCCGAAGCCGATCTGGCGCGGGGACGCGCGATGTGTGAGCGAGCGCGGGCCCTCGAATTCGATCGGCCGGACGCGCGCTTCGAGCGAGACTTCCTGGACCGCAGCTTCGGATATAGCTGCGCGGTGTGCGATCGACTGTGGTTCGACAACAACCTGAGCCCCATCTCGGCCGTGCGCAACGCCGCCAACAAGTTGAACGCTTGCGGGTTCTTTGGAACGAGTTCGGAAGACAGATCATCATCATCAGTAAAAGTGCTTTGCACTTAAAAACGGCCAGACCTCCGTGGGTCGGCTGGCGCGTGCTCTCTCGCTGCCGTCTCCTTCGCTCGGCTCTGCAGTTTAGTCGCGCGCGCCCCCTCATAGCATCACTCCGTGCTTCGCACTTCCTCATACTCCCCTTCGGGGAAATGCGGGTTTTTTTTGTGAATACGCCGGTGATGAGATTGCGTTTGGGTTGTTTCCAAACTACTGAAGCCGTAAGTAAACAGTGTTGGGCTGACTGCGTAGATAGACGGCAGCTGCGCACGCATCGCGTAACGACGAGTAGTAGACGTCCAAGACTTGCGCGTTGGAGCGAGACGTACGCCGAGGCCGAACGTTTGTTTGCCGCGATGTATATGCCGCATAGGGTTCCACAGCTTCGCTAATATCAAAGCTCGCTTTTTCCCGTAACCTCCGCAGCATGTACGTCACGCGTGTTTAAAGCATCTCAAATTTTAGCCAGTTCGGCTTATTTACCTGTTTCGGGTACGGCCCTACGTTGCCGTTCATGTTTTGAGCAGTTTCGAGGCTACCGACGGCTACGCGTTCGATGCATAGCGATCGCACCTGATATTTTTTAACGATTAAGTGCTCATTGGAACACCAAGTCAGCTTTTTACCTGCAACGAGACCAGTCCAAAAATGTACAATGTTGTTCAGTCACTGTGTATTTCATGTTTTAAAATAAACTGCCTTGCAACTTGGCATTGCTGTGACCGTTCGTGACATCTCCCGTAGTTTTGCTAACTTTGTGAAGCAATCATTCTACGTAATACTGCGATTGCATAACTTGCAGGTGACCGTGGTAACATAAGCAAAATCAGAGAGAAATGAGGAAGTTGTTATCTGAGCCAAGGAAAAAAAAGCTAATTTTGACAACATACGAGACACAGGGGATAACATGTGGGTGACTCTTTTCACACAGCTGCATCACTGAAGTGATGGTACTCTGCTGTGAACACAGTGGCTTCCAACTAAACACGGTGTGACGATACAGCATCAGATACGAAATTATGTCGAACATAAAGTGAGAGCTCACTGATGGACCATGATTAAGACTATATGACAGCTGAAGAGTGCATGAAAAGCAGTATTGTTCGTGATGAGCAGAGATTATCAGCCACCAACCTAGCGGCTGACAATGTTAAGAACAGTTTTTGTTGCACCATGGGAGACAAAAACAGTCAATCAGTCAGTTTGTTTGCAGGCACTGTAGCACCAAATAGACTACACACCGAAGAGAAAACACTAATGCTATATATATATATATATATATATATATATATATATATATATATATATATATATATATATATATATATATATATATATATATATATATAGTCTTTATCACACAGGCTGGGTTGTTGTGTAAAGACTATGAGTCCCTTGCAAATACAGTAACCTTAGTTTTGGCACACTTGTGAGGTGACAAGAATGATCAATAAAATAAAAATTATATAACAAGCAGATGGTACAAAAAAAAGAAGACTAAATGCTGTTAAGGGTGACTTTAGTCACAGTAAATATCTGCAAGAGTATATTTATGCCAAATGTTTTATTCGTATTACCTCCACGGCTCGAGGGCATCGCAGAAGGGAGTAGAAAATTCAAAGCACACAAATAAAGTAAGCATTAGTAATTTCTGATTATACAGCGTTATGTATATTGTTACATGTTTCTGAGAGGTTCAGGTGTTTAGAATAAGTAAGCAAGTACTAAAACACAAAGACTACCAATCATGGGAACAACGCCGTCGCCTTTCTCCTGTTTCAGCACTTCTTTTGTTTTCTATTGTGATCAACACGCTTTAATATTTCTACTCTCCCACACGAAGCCCGCCTGGTGAGTCACTCTTGATGCCTCCGTGTGAAGGGCTTGAGACAGGCAACATGCATCACCTCAGTCTTTGATGGGTACTGGCCACTTGAAGTAAGGAGTGCAAAATTGTAGTTAACTTAGCTAAGACGATCAGCGATGAACAGCAGTCTGGCATCGTCAGCAAGTAGCTTTTGACACAAGCCACATTTACATATTGGTGTTCACAGCCACACGAGGTCACCAAAAACATAGGTAATGTATTTGAGCTAATTATCATGGCGTGTTTTGGAGCTTTCTCATGAAGCCCACATACATGAGCATGAGCAATTCGGAGGGCATCCTCTGCATGACGCAAAGTCTCCGCTATGGACGAATTGTCATGGATGGTAAAAGATAGTATCCAATGAGGTGGGTGAACTAATAGAAGAAAGAAAAGGCTATAGCCAGTTGTTTTGTGATTGGCAGTGTTGAAAGTGTACATCACACTAAATGATGCTTTATCGCCAGCTCTTGCGATATGAAGTGCCGTTTTATAACATGTTGATCAATCTTTGGTTCATGCGGTCGATCAGGTTATGCTGTTGGTTATGCTTTGTGGATGATAAGGCATTGAGTGCTGGAAGTTGAACCACAGAAACAAGGCAATACTTCCACATCAGCTGGAAATTGGTCACCACAGTCACTTATCATGAGAGGCAGCCCATGTCGAAGTTTTACTGAATGCAGCATAAACTTGTGCTGAGATGTCATGAGGTTAGGGCTGCTGTCTTGTTGTAGTGAGTGAGGTAGTTGCATACACAATTATCCACCAGTTGTCTATTGAAGAACACAAACTGTCCAATATTACATCTTGCCTAACACTCTGCAAGTACAGTGCACACAATAACATGTTAATTCCTGTTATCACAGAGACATTGTTAACATGACAAATAAAATTAAATAAAAAAGACATCAGCTGCAACCATCATCTCTGGCTCATGCCTGCTGGAGAGGTTGGGCCCTCAGTCCTGGCCATCCTGCGCCCCTATGGCTAAGCCTGCTTTCAGAGTCTGTGTATGCTGAGCTAGTGTTGCTGTTGGCAATTTATTTATTTACCAAAGTGCACACAGAACCTTCACAGGCATTACAGTGGGCTTGTAAGGGTTGATCGCACAGCAACAAGCAAACTTGAAGGGAATCCATAGGCTGTAGGTTGTGAAACCTCTAGGTTGAAACTATCATTGATCTTTTGTCTGCATGGTTAGGTTGAAGTTGATTTGAGGCATAAGGAAGCAATTTCCTGTCTCACTAGTTCTCAAGAAGTTCCATTGTGAATGATAATGAAAGTGAGTGCAAAACGGCGTCAGCTATTTTGGTATTGCTTGCAATGTTGGAAATGTAAGGTGCGTCGACGACAACGGACAAACGGGAGAGTACACACACACACGGAGCGCCACTTCCAGCAATGTTCATTACGAAATGAGCACAGGGTATATATACAGCACGTGCTGTCACAAATCATCAATGTGCAGTTGCATTAAAGTAAAACAACTCTTTTGGTGATAGTCAAATTGAAGCCCCGCTAACAAACTTATTGCCTCCTTCGATGGCTCTCTTGGCCTCAATCATTAATCTTACCCATTTATCGTGGCTTCAGGCGACAACAGAGCAGGCACAGTGCTTTGTTTGCAGCTGACCATGTATGTTGACAGTACGAGCCTCGTGCAAACAAAGCACTGCTACCTTTTAGCTCGTCCCACTCTAAGATCGTCAAACGTAGCATCGCCAATATGTGCTTGCTGAATGCTTTTAAGAAGTCCTGCCCACATAGAGCAACAGTTCATATGTTCGCTCCTCCTAACCCTCTGCCACCCTCGGTCGCTCTTCTCATCTCAATATCCATTTCGATGCTTTAGCTGACCATCAATTATCTGTCCTTCTCATGAAGTAACCAGCTCAGGTTCATTTTTTTCTCTTAATATCTACTAGGGTAAAAGCTACCCACGTTTGTTCTCTGATGCAGTCTGCTATCTTCCTATTTCGCAGAATTACACCTATCACTTTTCGTTCCATTGCAAGCTGCACGTCCTTAATGTCTTCGTTTATTTCTTATTCTCCAGGTTTCTGGTCCTCCACAAAACTTGATTAGAAATAATTAACCGGACTTAAATGACGCAGCTTAACAGCTATCTTTGCAAGTTAATCATGTGGGAGTCTCACAGGGCTTAATTTCAGGCCTTCCTTTATTTTTGATGCTTATTAGTGACCTATCTACTATTTTTGCTAAAACCAAGTGCATAATTATGCCGACGACACAACCATCTTTACACCCAGAATATCCAGCAGCCACGCTCTAGTGTAACCTTAAAGAGGCAGTAAAGGCAAATACTAATTCGACGCGCATTGTTGAGATAGCATTCCCGAAACCTCGTAGTGCTTGTTTCGTGCATCATTGCATATAGGCTCATCCCAGATGGCGTTTGCATTGAATGTACTGGTACAGGGCGTCCAAAAATTGTTTATTTGAAGGGGCCGGGTGGCAAGTGTGTGCCGGTACTGCATGTCTTGGTTCTCCTCATTACATTGCTGTTTATGTTGTTATTGCTGCCATTGCTTCACTAGCTTTGACTCACGGTGATAGTACTGATCCTGAACACTACTTATAACAACAGTACCTGGTTTTTCCTAGCACAATAATCATCTTATGCCTGCCGTTGGGAGGAATTACAGCAAATTCGCAATCCTCTTTTCTAGCATAGCAATGCGGCATTCATTACCTCTCAAAATAGAATCATCACAGAATGTTCACACTTTCTCTACATGAAGCAATAAATATTAAGTCCAGAAATTAACCAACTCATTTAAATCTTCTAATTAACTCTCAGTATTGCTACCTAATAGCAGCAGTTATAGAAGACACTTCGTTCATGATTACAAAGACGATCAGAACGAGAAATACTGGAGCAAGCTGTTTGTCTTGTGCAGTACTACATGCAAACGCACTTGTAAATACAGCTGTGTATAGTCTTTCCCATCATGGGCGTCCGGAGGGGGGTGCAAGGGGGGGCAGCTGCCCCCCCTTGGAATTTCGGATAATATTTTTCTATGCAGTTGCGATAAGCTACACAGCTTGATTAGCACACTCAGGTCCTGGCCTTCAGGTTTGCCATTCAATTTCGCAACTTACAAACTACTGACTAATCTTGCCTGTCATGTCCCGGCAGTTAAAGAAACGCTGCCAGTGCTGAATGCCCCCCCCCCCCCCCTGCGTATCCACCCCCCTGCAGAAAGTTCTGCGGACGCCCTTGTTTCCCATACCTCTCTTTTCATGTAACAATATTTATATCTCATTTTGCTGTATACCTTTTGGTTTTATATAATTTATATTGACAATGCAATGCGTGTTATGTCAGGTTGATTTTTTTTGTTACTTTCTCTTGTATTTTTGCTTGTTGAAACACTTTTGATTATTTTAGATGCTTTTTGTTTAAATCAGTATTTCTGTTGAACTTAGTACAAATTCCTTCTTATATATATAATCATCTCACTTAATTTTCATTTTCGCTGTTCACATGTCTACACTTATTTGCCATTTTTGCACAGTAACCATATATTTATGTAATCGTAACAGGTCATCCTGGCAGTTTTTCTAAATTCTGGAACCTGCTACTGTGATATTTTTACCATGTAGCTCCACCATGACAGTTTCAATAAACTTGACATATTAGACTTGATAACGTACGTTGTGATTGAGTGCAAAAAGAGTGCCTTGAGAAACGGAATATGATTACAGAGTACAGTAGCGCATTGAATTGGGCTGGATGGTACATTACTGAAAGTGAAGAAAGCAGTGCTCAAAATGGGACGATGATGAAGAGACAAACGCGACATTGAGTTACGTACGTCTCCCGTGGACATTTTTACACAGCATTATTTATGCTGGCCCTGAAAGTTTTATACGGGTATCGCAGGGTTAATTTTCAATCACGTTTCTTAATCGCGATTGGAGTGTTTTGCGCAAAACGCGGAAGGGGGCCATTCAGGATAGTGAAATTTAACAACTATCGCGGCTTGATGACGTCAAAAATGCTGATATGAAACTCATATCGAGTATTTCATTTTTCAAGCAAGCGTGCAGCGGTACGCGTACTCGAGCCTCGATCGTACCGACCCCCACTTCGCGTATGGATTAAGGCGAGTCAGTAATGATAGTTTAAACTCGCAAGTATAAGCGTTTCGAACGCGCAAGCGGCATCTTATGAGCAAGCAGTCTGTTAGTCTCGATGAACGGCAACGTACGGCCGTACATAGGTAAATAAGCCGAACGAGTCGTTTCGCCAAGACCAGAATACTACTATGAGAATTAAAACTTGACATGCGTTAAACGCGCGTGACGTACATGCGGCGGAGACAACGGAAAAAAGCGAGCTCTGACATTAGCGACGTTATGGAACCCTAGAGGCAAACAAACGTTCGGCCTCGGCCGTACGTACTCGTCGTTACGCGATGCGTGCGCAGCTGCCGTCTATCTACGCACTGTTTACTTATGGCTTCAGTAGTTTGGAAACAACTCGAATCGCAATCTGATCAACGGCGTATTCACAAAACGCCACACACAGCGGTAGCGTCTACCCTAACAGCTGTAACAGCGGCTCTCAGTTGCTCCTCACCCGCCATTTACTGCGAGGCGTCAGCCGTTGCCGTGGCAACCGTGCGAAAAAATTTCAACCAAAGCGGAAATGGCGTTCGCGGCACCGGCAGCCAATGAACGCCAGAGCAGACGACATGGGCGTGTCCCCATGGTCTCCCCTCTCTCTCCTGCGTTCTGTAGCATACGGTTGTCAAATGCGCGGCCGGGATTCGATCCTGCGAACTTCGGGTCAGCAGTCGAGCGCCATAACCACTAGACCACCGCTGCGGGGCGTGAGCGCATCTTCCAGGTAGATGCAAATAAAGAAATGAGCTGAAGGTGTATGCACTTTGGCTTTGCTTGCGGCATGGTTTAGGTCTCTACCGAGAAGCGAAGCCAGGCAAGCGATTGGGAAGGCGATACAAACACGGCCTGATTACGTTGCCACGTTTTACTCTTGTTGCCGCCGCCTCCGAGATAGACGGGCGCGCGGTGTGGTCCTGTCCACGCCGCGCGGCTCTTACCTTACAAGCACGTAATTGGTGCATCACTGTTACGCATAACAAAGGGCACACACATTTATGCGCGCATTCTCTTACACACGCTTAGAGGGTTCATAGATACTACGAAAAAAGTGTCACGTGCGTAGGCGTTCCCTCACACTACCGGGCGTAGTGTATGTACGTATGTGCAGTGAGCGCAATTAACGCGTACGAACGCACAGAGAACAGAGGCCCAGGGCGCTGTCTATAGTTTGTCCCAACAATGCACTAGCGCACAATATTCGCTCGTACTTTGGACACACAAAACACTGTTGCCATTTGTATTCAGTAACCTTACTTATAATGACATTGTTAATTGTGTACGAGGTTTCGGACTGTGACCTTTATACGAGTAAACTCCATGTAAACTGTTTTGTTCAAGTTCAACTGCATGCGCCATCGTGTAGACCAATCGCGAATTTTGGCTATGTCTCTGTGAATGAAATCTTTGTCCTGAAAATCCCCAATTTCCCTATACGAAACGCAGTCGTCCGCAAACAGCTGTATGTGAGATTCTATACGCTCAGTTATGTGATTTCTATATATCGTAAATAAAATGGTCCTAACACCGACCATTGGAGGACGCCTGGCGTTAACTGCGACGAACACGACCGGGCACCATTAACAATTAGAAACTTCTCGCGTAATGCCAAATAATCGGCGACCCATAAGAAGACCTGAGAATTCATGCTATACGCGGTCACCTTGTCAAGAACTAAACGGTGTGGGACAGTGTGAAACGTCTTCTTGAAATCTGAAAACATACAATTATTTTTTTTTGTTCTTTTTCTTTTTTTTACGCGTATGCTATCTCATGCGCAAAATCGGTAAGTTGAGTTGCGCAAGAAAAACCCTTGCGAAACCCATGTTGCTGTGGCGTCGGTATTGAATACATATTCTTCTGCTCAACTATAGAGGAATATATTATATGTTGGAGAATTTTACGTGCCACCCTATTCAGTGGTATTTGTCGGTAATTAGAGACATCGACCCGTGGGCCAGACTTCTGTAATGAAACATTCATTGCTTTTTTCGAGTATAAGGGAAGGCTTGAGAATCAAGAACTGATTTATCGAAAAGTACCTTTAAGTACTTTGCTTGTGTTGTCGCGCAAAGCTAAAAAACGCTTTTGACAAAACCTTCTGGACCGCATCGTTCTGAGGTAGCTAATCTTTATGAGAACACCTGAATGCCGTGCGGGTTGATACTATATAATGTCCTCCATACTGTCGGTTCTTATTCGATCTAAGGGGTGACCACCGTCTCCAGAGGCTACGCCTCTGGAGACGGTGGTCAGTGGCGTACGAATAGAAGCGAAATAACGATTGAGACATTGCGCTTTGTCAATGTTATCGTGGCCTAAGTGCAGACACTTTCATTCCATTCTTTGGACGGGAAGTTTCGTGTAATGCTGTACTGCGGCATTTGCTATTGAGGTCATTTCATAAAGACCGAATATATACCTGCAGACATAAAATGTCAATACAGAAAGTCTGCAATAGGCACGCACAGGGGTAATTCTCATAAGCGTATGTCATTTTCGATCACCATTGTTACATTACCTAATCCATCGAACAAAGCGCCCAGATGAAGCGTTTTCCATCAACGCGGTGCGTTAGTACGACACCGAAATACCGAAGCGTAAACCGTACTGTAATACAGCAGTGATGCAGCTCTGCCATGCCTCTTAATTTCAGCGACGCACACTCTATATATGTTTTGTCTTTGACACGGTAAAACATCAACAAACCATTTAAGTAATGGTTGTGCCATAATGCATAACCCATGCATACACTGTTCAGTGAAGGCGCGATAAAGCGCATTGCTCTGCTAACTACTGGCACCACAGACAGCACGTTAAATAAATACTGGCCACAGAACAGCCGCGCTACCGGTGTGGCGACATCAGTGCCATCACCCCCCCCCCCCTTTTCAAAATGGTATCGCCCGAGCCGAAAGGGGCCGAGGGCCCCAGATATCCCAAGCATGTCCCAAGCTCCAGGCACGAAGCGCGCATCGGGCATCCAAGTTAACGGCCAGTCCGAAGCGCGCATCTCGCCGAAAGAGCGGCGTCTGGGCTTCACTGACGCGCCGATATTTTCCGCGTCCGATTCTCCGCTCGCGGCAAGTGCGGAAGGAGTCAGCCATCACACTTGGACTTCGCACAACTGGGCATTCGTGGAAAGCTCTGTCGCGAAGCCGGGTATGGCATCTACATTTTCCTTTCTGTTTTCTTTTGTATGCTTTGGCGGTAGCCCAGCGAAGTATTTAGAGGCCGTTGAAGGCGGAAATGTTCTGTTTTCTTTCCCATGAAGCCTTCTTATATCAAATGCAGCCAGTTCACTCTTACTCAGTGCTCTCGCTGCGATTCAAATACTTTGTCTTGAAACGCAGTCCTCTTCATTAAACGTTGTCCGCCGCGTTGGAGCAGTAGGTGTGGTGCTCAGCTGGTGATCTGAAGGTCGCTGGTTCGATCCCGGCCGCGGCGGTTGCATTTCGTTGGAGGCGAAATGCTAGAGGCCCGTGTACTGTGCGATGTCAGTGCACGTTAAGGAACACTAGATGGTCATAATTTCCTTAGCCATCCATTACGGCGTGTCTTATAATATCGTGGTGTTGGGACATAAAACCCCGGACAAAATTATAATTATTATTCAATAAACGTTATTGTTTTGGAATATATTTATGCAGAGATTCGTCAGGACGTGGCAAGTGAGAACTCTCTGTAGGCTGCATGCATCGAATTCTGTACATACCCCGTATTTCTATAAGTCGGCGTGTGAGCCATTTTACTACAAGGAACTGGCATGTAGTAAAAAAAAGCTGTCGGCGTCTTGATAAAGCAGGCAGGCGCTGCTAGCGGGTGTGCATCTCTCTTGCGTGGTCGAGGCGCAATACTGCCATGAGATGATCGTGCCATCTTCGCTGCGTTTTACTGACGCAAAACCTCAAACTGATTAATTATATTGCGCCGCGCTCGTTTCTAAATTACGTTTCTATCTCACAGCGAAGCTGCGTTAGTCTACCCAGTATCATTTATAGTAGTGTAGCCTGCGTCCGCAGAAAAGTGCTAGCTGGTATGTGCCATAGTCGGAACCGGCAGGTCGCCTGATGTCGCTTTGACCGAGTAGGTGTAAGCGTGCGCATTTCGAATCTGGCGGCGGATTAAGGAATGTGCCACATGATCTCGCAAGCCGGTTATACGCCTATTGTAACCACACGCAGTGGTGGTCCAGCTGCGCCATTTGAGCCTGTCTGCTGCAATTATACCTCTGTGTGCCTTCTGCGCCCATTCAAGTGCATCTTGCGTCAACTGCGCCAAGTTTCGTGTTTCGCCCGCTTAAACGCCAAAGGAGTGTTTCTGGCCAAAAATATTGTTGCTTTGGCACCATATACACACACATTTTCCACATTGCCGAGGAATTCACTTCCCCTCGTTCCACCGATGAGCTTTTTCTCATTATAATTTTCGTAACCAAAATACGTGGGTGTGATCTCCGTCACTGACAGCTCGGCATTTTGTCTATAGTCTGGAAGCTAATCGCTATTATTGAGGAACTGTCGATAATACGTAGACTAGTGAGATTGTTGCTGAGCCGCTATGCTTACCACCGGGGCCATGCGGCTATACCGTTTTAGGCACCGCGTGATGTAAACGGCGTCTTCACGCATAATAACAATATCCGAGGCGTTACGTGCGAAAACCACGAAGCGTTTTCATGCGCATTAGGATTCGGACGCGCAAAAATTTGATATATCGCAAAAAATCAGCAGTTGCTCCGTGGATGAATACAACCAATGAGCGAAACTCCTTCGAAATATGACGCAAACAACTATGCGCCTGATCTCGCTGCTGGCTTTCATGAAGGCGGTAGGGTGGGGAGCGGGTGGGGAGAGCGTTTGCTGCGCTCGGTGGCGGGAAGGACTGAGCGAGTGAGTGTGTGGCGCGCGCAGCACAGGGAGAGGGGTGCGAGCGGTAATGCGGCAGGGGCCTTTGACGGCGGCGACGGAACGCCGCGCGCAGCCTTTCATTAGAGTTTTAGTACCGGGCACCCAAAGCAGCTTGCGTACGTAAGCCCTTGCGTTCTTTTGTATTCTCCGTGGATGCGGATTGTAGTACAAAGGAACGCAAGAGCGTGCGTACGCAGGTGGCGTGGGGTCCCCGGCACTGAAACTCTCTATTGTCTTTTTGCGCCGGCGCCGCGTGGGGAGACCTTCTTCTATTACCTTCGGCAAAGCACCCGTAGTGCGCTAGAATGATGGTTATCATTTCACAATCCATGATAAGGGTGGGGAAATGAAGACTACCATTATAACCAGTTGTGCACAGAGCTCGAATTTCTGGTGCGCAGAACTAAACCTCTCGAGGCTTAAACGTTTCCTCTTAAAGGGACACTAAAGAGAAACAATGAATCGGTATAGATCGATCAATTGTGTTCTCAGAACTCTGATGTCTTTAATTTCGCGATCATATTTTTATTAATAGGGAAGAAAATTAAGTTCAATGTTTCATTTTTAAATTTCGCGCCGAAATCTCCCCGCGTGACGTCACGTATTTCAAAGTGCATTTATTGTATTTTGGCGCCATTAGCCTAGCGAAATTACCCGGAACTTGGTATGTTAAGCCTATGGCCCCCTCAGAGGACAATGTGCTTCATTTTTACCGATTAAGAACTACGTAGCCTCTAGTAGGCGCCATCGAAACATGTGACGTCACGGCGCATGGTGCGGAAACTTCAAGGTGGCGGCGCCACCCACATTTTCTTTTTGCGCCTTTTCTCGCTTACTAAGCGTCTTCTTCCAGTAAGCGTGGTGTTTTTGGTGTCGTGAAAGAGTACTTTACTAATATAAGAAAAATCGTTTTGCTCTTTAGTGTCCCTTTAAATCACCGGCTACTGCAACCTAAAGCGCTGCTTAAGAGCACGGAGCTTCGACGACGCGGAGGAGTGCGGGCCTAAGGAGCTTCGCTCCTAAAAAAGTTTTCCGTGTAAGTCGAGCTTCGCAAGGTTATAAACCGTACAGATCGTAACGCAAAACATAAATGCACTTGTCAGGCACTAAGTGGTGCCGGTCACGTCTATCGAAGCGCTCTTCGCGCGTCTGCATTGTGAAACCAACATAACGCGGCGGAAAAGCAGAGCGCATAGAAACTGAGCCATGCGGAAACCGACGAGCTGCAGTGAGCCACAAGTACTTCGCTCATGCGTCCGTTATAAAACGCCGTTTTGATATCACCGTCAATCGCCAAGAAAAAAGGAAGACATTCGCTCTAAGCCTGCAAAACTTTGCAGCTGCTTCCTGCCCATTAACGTTTTCCAAACTGTGCTTGCGAGTGTGCTCAGCGCGGTCACCGATGTCCGCTAAACGAGGAAATTCGGCGCAATGACGAATTCGGAGCGCCGCTGCCGCGTGAGTTTCTCCCTGTTTACAGACTACGGAAGTGCAGACACGGCTTGCGGAGGCTTCGTCGTTAAATCGAGAGCGCAATGCGAAATTGTATGTCTATATAATACACTGCGTAAATTAATGAGAAATAAACGCTCGTCAGCACTCCGTAGGAGCATAGTACTCCTTTCGCGAAACACAGTTCGAGAACCGCTGCCAGGGGCAGATTCAAGGAGTGATAGGGAGAGCGGTGGGGGGGAGTCCCTGCACTCTAGCTCCGCTGATGGTTCCAGCCTTGTGCCACCAATGCAAGCTGCGCACTGTTTTGCTTAGTCGATGGTATTGATTGCACCCCCCCCCTTATCCCGAAACCTCTCAGCACCTGTCTTCGGCATCGGAGTTCTCACCCTAGTCCTCTAGTAGCACTGATAGTTGGGCGAGTTGGTAAGGGGCCATGATTATGAAACGGCGCAACGAAAGGACACGTAACAGAGACGAAGAAGATGACACGAACACAAGCGCCGGTCGTCTCCGTTACGTGTCTGCGCCGTTTCATAATAATGTCCCCTTACCAACTCGCCCAACTATCAGTGCTACTAGAGGACTAGGTTGAGCACCATGGAGCTCTGAACAGTCATTGTTGTCCGGTAACACGAATGACGATTTCAAACTGCACCCGAAAGCAAAACTTGAGGCTAAATAGTATTGATATAGGCGCCGATAAAATTTGTATTTATACGCATTTTTACGCATTTAGGCAGAAACGCCCAAATGGGCATTTCGACGCACTATAAAAGAACTATAAATGTCCTTCTTAACCTCTAATTGAACATCATATATGGAACGAAATATGCATTTGCCTTAAATCCGGTATCTAATGATAGCACACTATGCCAACAATGCGCTAGGTGCTTTGTTGCTGGCGACGCCTGGGCGGGACTCCGCTCGCCCTTCGCCTTGCGCCTCTCAACCAACAGAAAGGGCGGCGTTGCAAATTCTATAAATGTCCACCGGCCAACGTGGCAGATATCGCTTGTCCTGCCAATAGACTCCGTAGTCAAATAACATCCGCAGAAAACGGTCAATTTCAGTTATATCCTTAAAGCGATTTGCCTCCCTAAATCTTAACACCACCGCTTCAATAGGCGGTCCCCCGTGTGCATTCAAAATGCACATTTAGGCACTTAGGCTAACGTGCAGTTTAAGAAAGACGCGATCTTTCTCGGACTGCCTAATATATGCAACGTTAGCTTGCACATTATGTGGTGCAGCACAGCGCAGCATATGAAAACTGGATACTCCTTCGGTTTCGTTCTTATGATGCCCATAAGCATTCTTATTCTTAGATATACGATGGTCACTGCAAGTATCACTAAAACAGTAAATTTTCATCTGTCACGTGATTCTGCGCGTTTTCAAGCTGTTGTCGCCCGTCCTGGTAACAGCTGCCGTATTCCTGATAGGAAGTTGAAGGCTCCTGCAGCGGAACTCAGGCGAATTGTGTGCAGTACTTAGACAACTTTTGCAGCTATAGCCAAATGTTAAGGGGCCTAATCAAGGAAGACCTTGCTGTAACGGTTCAGACGGGGTTTATTTTATTATTCTTCAACAGTGATGAAAAACGTGTCAACGAACAGTTCTGCAATGATCCCTTTTCCTTTGTCTTCCAGCTTACTAATTTTGTCGTGTGATAGGTGTCTTCTGTACTGTTTATTACAGGCATCCAGCCATGGCCAAAGCCAAAGCGCGGACCCGTCAACAAGTGACCACCTCTGTGCAAGACCCTCCAGGAATAAGCGGCGTGGCAAGGGAGCAAGGTTCTGTCACACTGACTGAAGACAAAAAGTGAGTGATCTGCTTGCATCACACATGACTTAAATTTTATAAGAAATTTCCTGGTTCGTGACAGTGAACTCACATTTAGTTTCTTTTAACAATTGCTGCTTCCTATGGCATACATTTTGGAGTTTTTGATTCTTTTTCAAAAGTATACTCTACCACAGCTAGTAAACTAATGGTCTAATAATTTTATTACATTGACTACTATTACCCTACCTGCGGCAAGTTGATTTTTCATGCAGTTCAATTATGTTCTCTTTTTGCCATAATTGCTGTGCTACAGTTGAACATACAAACAATGTTCCCTATACGCACCCTGGTTTCATTATCTGTTGGTTTCATGAGGTACTACATGTACCGAGTAGCATAGGATCGTCGTCATCATCTTCAGCCTTACTACGCCCACATCTGCGCAAATGCCTCTCCCATGTTTCGCCAATTAACCTGGTCCTGTGTTTGCTGCGGCCACGTTATCCCCGTAAACTTAATCACGTTTCGGGAAGAAGTGCTGGCAGCATCTTCCACGTAACTTCCGGCTCCCCCTGACGCGCTTGCATTCTCTTGAAATCCAGCCTGTTACTCAATGGCCAGTGGCTACATCGCCTTCGCTCTACATGTCGCGCCATGCCCATTTGGTATTTTTGATATTGACTAGGATGTCCACAACACTTGTTTTTTCTCTGACGCACTATGCTCTTCTTGTCCCTTAAAGGAGCATTGACTCAAAACTTTTAAGGCGAGATAACTTGTGGGATAGATATGTGGACACACGTATGTCAGCTACAAAGTATTGACGGCTAATATAGCCTAGAACGTATTTAAAATCAAATTTAAGTTGCGTGTCGCGCCAATGCCCACGAAACGCCCCACCTCACAACACTGACATCAACATGGTTTTGATGTAGACAACCACCAGCCACCTGCATCACGAGCTTGTGTTGGCTGCCATAATACTTGCGAGCGCTTTTTTTAGCAGGCCTCTTCAACGGAAAGCGGGAGAACCTCCTTTGTGAACTTGAACAGGAGTACAAAGGCTGACGTCTTTACTCGGCAGTGCATTTTTGGGGAGTCACACATACAAGATCCCAAAGGGGATTGGCAGCAACCAGGGAACCTTCGCTAACAAGAGTAGGCAACGCACTTAAAGCACCTAATGAAGGATGAGAGTTCTGTAATTGTGCTGACGGCGTTCATCTTAATTTTTGCAACAATGATGCAAAATGTGTCAATGCACATTTCTACAATTATCCTTTTTAACTTTGTGTTCTAGCTTACAACTTTTCAGCCATGATATGTTACTTCTGTAATATTCTATCACAGGAATCCAGCTACGGCCACAGTAAAAAAACGGACCCGTCAACAAGTGTCCTCCTCAATCGAAGGCTCTCCTGGAACAAGTGGAAGGCAACAATGCTCTGTCATATTGACTCAAGACAAAAAGTGAGCAATCTGTTTGCATCACACGTGACTGAAATGGTGTCAGACATTTCCTCGTTCTCTTTATTCAACTCAGGTTTAGTTTTTTTTTTCGAAATAATTGCTGTTTTCAATTGGACGCATTTCTCGAGTTTTCCAAGTCCGTCAAAATTAATCTCTAATAGAATAAGTAAAGTTACTGTCGAATTTTGCCAAATTTTGCATAATTGCTGAGTGCAGAAGCTGTGGAATTATTCAGTCTCTTGCTTTTCTTTAAGGGTACTAAACTGGCATGTGCAGAATCACTGACGTCAACAGAGTACCATTGGGTACATGGTGTCTAACTGTACCTGAACAGATACCAGTGCCCGAACCAAAGTAATAAAATGAAATGAACCCCAACCAATATTTTGCATGGGGCCCGCAATATAACAAAAAAACGCCGGTCCTGCGCCGAACACGGGACTACAGTCGCACTCTAAACACAACGAGATACCATCTGAAAACGACCCTCCCCCCCACTTCACCGGCACCCCTTCATGCTCCTTCGGCGTCTCCTCTTTGCTGGAGCTGCCTCGCTCGCTGGGCGATGTCATCGCATGCCCCATCGTCGGACGTAGGTGACCGGCTCGTTTCATGTCTGCATCAGCCGCGTTCGTCCCCAGCGCTCGCGTGCCGTAGAACATAGGATGCGCGGGGTGATGTTATCGATTTGTACTTAATGCGGAACATGACGGTGACGGCTAAAACCCGCCAGGAGTGTCCATATAATTTGATGTCGCAATGAGGTTTACGTCCGAATTAACTTCTGAGCGCATCAAGTTCACTTGACACAACCTTATTTTGAGCATGCCCCGCTCATGACGACTCCATAAACAGACCCGTCGACAAGCAACAATACGTAGAATATAAAAGCCACCACCTGAGACATTGTAAATAGGGTTTCATTGAGCAACACGGCTGCGCCGCGTATGCGTCGAACCTGAACAATATAAAACAGGCTTACTAACCTAAAAGGAGTTCTGTTTAAATAGAGATTATCCTAGCAAAGTTCTTCATAACACGTAGACGCATGCTTTCAAACTTGACGACACTGAGACACTCAGACCACACCCTAAGAACAAGATATCCACAACGCCCATTCTTACCACCAACTTTCCAAACGCAGTGCCATACGTAAACTACATTCCGAGAAAATGCTATCAAGTTATCACCACCGATCAAAAACTAGAAGATATATTCTCTAAACTGCCTAAGGTCGCCTACAGATGCAACACCAATTCCAAACACATGAGCGCGGCCATGCAAGAACTCAAAGGGATGGCTAAGCCAACGTCTGGTCCATGTGGCCGTAAACATATAAACATATACAGCTGGCTACCAACGTAACAAGTACATGAGATAACATTCACAAGGTAAAGTGAAACTTCAACTGCAGCTAAAGCAACCTTGTCTCGAGTGTACCACTTGCAACAAACATTATATAGGCGAGACTGGAGTGCCGATTCATGTAAGACTCAACGGCCACCGCGCAGATAGAAAGCACAGTAGCCAGCCAGTCCCATTAACACGCACATCACTTCGTAGAAGCAACACTTTATGTACGACAAACAAATTATCGTTCACTGCGTGAGATGAAGTTTATTTATCTATTTATTTATTTTACTGTCAGGGCCTTTTGGCATTACAGAGCGTAGTGAGTTACAGGAGCAATAATTGAAAACGAGCTACAAATAACAAGGGTAACATAGAAATGAACGACGTTGGGTGAGTTGGTACTGCGTAATGAAAGGGAAAAATAGGGCGTGATCACGAGGACAGGGAAGGAACGGCGCCCCGACTAGTAACTTTATTGCATCAAGGCGATATAAGTAAAAGCAGTGCCTGCTAGTACATGCGCAGTACACATCGTCACTTCAACTTGAGTGAAAGAAAAACGTAAAAGAGAATTTTTTAAAAGTCGACAAAATGCTCCAAAGCTGTGAAATCGACAGCGGAATAATAATAGTGACACGTACCCGTGACCTTGAGGTACACTATTTAAGAATTTCTTTCCTACTAAGAGACAACGATGCTACGCTAACACACAAATCACCCTTCCCAAATATTCACCACCGGCCGCGCTGGCGATAGCTAGCTAGCACCTTGTAAGAAGGAAAGTCCGCTGAAAAGCCGCATTTTCCACAATGTAGGGCGAGATTGCTTCCCCACTTGCGGTTAAGGTTAATTGAATGTTCCCTCAGGCGTGTGTTGAGGCAACTCCCCATCTGGCCGATGTAAGGTCTACCACAGGACCGGGTTCCTCATACACTACACCCACGGAGCACTTCACAAAAGGACTCGCGTGCTGGGTGTTGTATGCAGCCTTCTTAAGTCATTCTCGGTTCACCAGTTTCGAAATCCTGCCCAACTGATTGCGGGATGAAAACACGACGAGGAATCTTGCCCTTCCTGCTACCTTTTTGATATTCTTTCGCTGTGACTGTGCTGCGGTTTCAGCGCAGGCCTGGCATTTTTTGATATTATGTGAAACTCCGTGAATATAGAGAATTACACTGGCCTTTTTCGGTGACTTGGTTTTTGGGGGAGTTGATGCTTGTCCAGTAAGGACTTCAGAAGGGTTACAGCAAGGAAAGGGGACCCGGCGTCAGTCAGTCTTCTTTCTTGATTCAGGAAACTTGAGTCAATCCTTTGCACATGTGACCTCGATAGGGCGTTATTAAGGGTGTTGAGTCCGATGTCCTGCTTCACGAGTTTCTAATGGGCGAAGCCGAAGGGAAGGATGCCTTTGATCGCCCTCCAAACATTTGTGTGGAGGGCCGAACGTCTCAGACGGAGCCTAACACGTCTCCGTTAGGGCCTAAGTTCAGCCTCCCGCTAGCCCTTGATAAATCGGGCCTTCTCTCCCTGCTGAGGTGCACGGCTTCAAAAGCCGATAAAGAAGGTCGGCTAAAATGCATATCAGAATACGTTGACGAGCTGCCGAAAAACACAACCTCAGGTGCACCCCATGCGCGTCATGTTGTTTTGTCCTTGCGGAAAGAAAACTAGAAGCTGGTGCGTTCCGACAAGGAAGGAAGGAGGGTTTGCCATCTTCATGGAAGGATAGTACGAGTGGAGGACCCCAGAAGCCATTGCAGAAAGCTTCTGCAGAGCCCCGGAACAGAGGCTTTCCAGGATAAAAAATGCGGAAGTGGATCTTTTTGATAAGCTAAATCTTGAAACACTGAAAAATGAGGTCACAAAATGCGCCGACGCAAGTTTAGAAATTTTTGTCAGCGCAGAGACGCATAAAGATGGGTGACCACTAAGGTGCACCATTTCCAAGCTAGGTACTAGGCAGCTGTCCGTCGGAAAGTTTCTCACGAGAGCTCTCCGTACACGAACGCCGATGGCCCTTTCTTGCGGCGCAGTGCCAACCCTTTCTTCTGGCGAAGTTTCACGGACCACCTCCGGTAAAACAAGGAATCCAACCTCGCAGGGTTCACGATAGGTCTCAGGGACCTTTACTAGTCCCTATCGTAAGCCAGTTTGTGCCGTGTTCAATGTTTCATAGTTCAATGGGAATCAACGTCGACAATTTCATGGAGCTTTTGCTGTGCTACATTCAGTCTACAGTTCTCACCTTCAACTATGAAGTGATGGCACAGAGAAAAGGAGACTCCAGTGGGTCCTGTGTCCAGCCAGCACTGAGCGACCTTTTGTTGACAAGCATGGACCGACGCCTGGAGGCTGAACTTTACGGATCGAGCGTCCATCGTGTGTTCCCGTACGTTGACGACTTCATGATACTTTTCCGGAAGACAGAATGTGATGTGACCTCTCAAGTGTAAAGGGACGAGAGACAGAGACAACACCCTTGCTGCGGGGCGGCTGTTCTATTCTGGCTCCATTCTTTTCCTCAACCAGCTTCCCGCGCGTACGAGCCCCTGTGCCGCTCTTCGTCACTACACTCGGCACGCTGCGACTTTCCATCGTACATAGGGAGGTGCTGAAATTGTCTGTGGCGGAAGAGCCAAAATAGAACAGCCGGCCTGCAGCAAGGGTGCTGCCTCTGTCTCATTCCTTTACAATGACGCAGTCTACGAACTACGAACCGTAAGCGCATCCTCATGGCTCGTCGGCGCCACGGAGCTTCCCTCCAAGGAACGATCATGGAGCCCGTGTCGCCACTACTGCCGAAAGCACCTGTGCCGCCATTCTAGGACGGCGTCCAGGCCTCCTTGGTTGCTCAAGGGCTGACTTATCCCGGCGCCGCCATGACAGTACACGGCCTACCTTTGTCCGGGAATGCCGTCCACACTTCCCGTTGCAACAACGCCGCACTCGGTAGTCCATCGGCATCTGAGCCGCTTAGGGGTGCTGTCCAAGCTCCCTCGGTCAAGGGTCCTAGCTCACTGAGTACGCTGATCGTGTCCTACTCCTCGAACGTCACCACTGGCTCCGCGTGCGGATCGCCCGAAGGCGCCGCCGAACTTTCCGCCACCATCGCGCGACTCCGTGTCAAGGTGAACGCCTTGACTGCGTCGAGCTCCGTGCTGTTTCCTCCCGCATTGAAGGCACTGCACTTGATCAATGTGTGACGTCAGTTTCCTCGCACCAAGTTGGAAACGAAGGACAAACCGCCACTCCAGATTCGACCCTCACTTGGAAGCCACAGCCCCGAAAATTGCGGCAGTCATCGGCCGAGTGTGCGCACGTTCGCCACGCGCTAAACACCGCCTACTTGAAGGAGGCTGAGGTGCCTAGCCAAGCTGGAGTCGCTGTCATCAAAGACCTGCCGGTGCAGGACGCGGCTTCTGAAAAAGAAGGCTCTACAGCACGCGGAACTTTAACAGTTAACAGCACGAGCACTAGCCCGACAGCGGCATTGCTGCAACAGCACGAGTTGCCTCGCGAGCCACAACGTGAACTCGGCTCTGAATGCTCGCAGATGGTTAGCAGGACACCCCGCGACGTCCTTAGTACACCTCAAGCAGCGTAGACGCCGCCGCTTAGGGCACCAGGTCATGGCGCAGCATTCACGATTTCCTGCGCTGTAAACACAATGGCGACGGGATGCGCAACTGGACCACATGCAACCGATGCGACCGCCGAGCCAGCATCTCCTGCTGGCGCCATCCTTTACAAGTCACCACGTTAATGGGACACTAAAGGCAAATAACAATTTATGTCAGAGTGAAAGCTCAATGTATGACAACGTCTAAAATGGCAATATTATCAACAGCAGTGCCCTACTTACTGAGAAATTAAGCTAAATGTATCACACGATGAGCGCCACGAGCGGCACATTTTGAAAGTGATCCCGATGACGTATGAGAGTCTGCCTACAATTAATCACTAGTAATATCAAACTAGCAGCAAAAAAAAGAACATTCCGTGCATCAAGAGACGCAATAACCGGGGAGAGACGCAATAAGACGAAATAACCGGGGGGTGGGGGCGGTGCACGGGCCTGGCACACCAGGCCCGTGCACCGCCCCCACCCCCCGAAATTTGTTTGCGACGGCACACGGAGCACAAAATGACGCGTCACCACATCTGCCTGCCTGGCCCCCGCTTCAGATCATAGATTGCCCCCCCCCCCCCTTCGAAAAAAGTTTGCCTACGCCCCTGCTAATCATGTAATCGTAGCTGAGGATGGCAAATATGCTGTACAACGAGAACATAAATTCAAATGCGTGATATTTACTTGTTATACAATATTAGCTAGGCATGTAAGATGCAGTGTTGGAACAAGACTGCAGGTACTTTTTACAATGGCATGGTGAGATTGACACGACTGGCATTATTAACACGCCATATAAACAGAAAGGTAGCATTACCTAATACACGTGCTTTTTTAATATACAATGCTAGCTAATGCTTGACGAAAATGCATACCGTCGTAACCCATACACAAATTTAAATTCATGCACCCGTCAGGAATAAATATGGCGTGTGGCAATATGGAATCTGTAAAAGCCGCCGCCTAATTTCCATTCCATTGACAGACAGGCAAAGCGTCCAAACTTCAAATAACTTTAACCATCAATCCATTCACAACATACAACCCTTACTAGCTCACCAAATTCATTATTTTATGTATTCTCTTCCTCAATTTTCTTTTATTTTTTGTTTATCTTTATGATTTACAAAGTTTTATTAGTATGATTTTTATTTTTAATCTTAGTTTTCTTTACCGCATTCAACGGCTACATGAATTTCGTGGGTTAGAATTTGCCGTTAATTCGCATGCATCGGTTAGAATTCTTTTGGCTGAGTTTTTACAGTTAATGGAATTATGTTTTTTTTTTCAATATCGGAATAGTCAGATAAAGGCACCGCTCCTGTTTGAGACTGTTATTTCAGTCAAGCAGCACGTATGTCAGTCTAGTAGCTCATAACAGCTTAGTTTCACCAACTATAAGGCGAAAAGGATGTGTTCTATTTTTTTGGCGTTGCTAAGATAGTGGAGGTGTATATTGCTTTTGTTTTTAGTGCTCTTATAGTTCGCTTAATATACAAGGGAAAATGCTCCCATAATTTATTAAATACCTGTATATATTAAATATATATATTCTTCCATTTTCAGGGCCCCTGGCAAGATCAGAATACCCCGTGCACAAACAGACAGCAAGGATTCAAGAAGAAATCTCTGCAGTGTGCACTGTGCCAGAAATTTTTCAAGCGCAAGTCGGCGCTGCGAACGCACTTGTCAGTCCACGCAGGTGTGAAACCGTACGCTTGTAACGCCTGTGACAGGAGATACGTTACCAAAGCGAGCCTCGTCATGCACAGTAGCACGCACACAGGCGAAAGGCCCTACGAATGCTCGTCGTGCCCTGCCACGTTCACGACAAGTAACAATCTAAAAATACATACGTTGACACACACCGGGGAACGACCGCACCAGTGCGATGCGTGCGGACAGAGATTCGCCGACAAATCACCCCTTTTGCGCCACACGCGGACTCATTCGGGCAAGAAAATGTTTGGCTGCGATGTGTGTGGCCGAAAATTTTGGCGCAGTGATAATCTCCGGGTCCATACTCGTACGCACACTGGCGAGAAGCCGTACGTGTGCCACCTGTGTCCTGCTTCATTCGCACACTTGAAGACCCTAAAAACGCACTATCTGACCCACAATGGTCAGCTACCTCACTGGTGCAACATATGCGGGAAGAGGTTGACTGCAGACGAGACCCTTTCGCATCACAAGCTTATTCATTCGGCCATCAGTAAGCTTCCTTGTCATTTCTGTGGGCGCAAATTTAAGTCTAAACAAGCACTAACAACGCACACCAGCACACATACAGGTGAGAAGCCGTACGCCTGCCACTTATGTCCTGCTGCATTCGCGCGCGAGCATTCGCTAAAGGATCATGTTTTTACTCACACTGGTGAGCGACCATGTAGGTGCGATACATGTGGGAAGACATTCGCTACATCTTCTGGCCTTTGCAATCATAAGCTCATTCACTCAGAGATAAAGAAATTTAGTTGTCAGTTCTGCAGCTGGCAATTTAATCGGAAACAGTCACTAATAAGGCACGTACGCACGCATACAGGCGAGAAGCCGTATGTCTGCAACCTGTGTCCTGCTGCATTCGCTCACAGGGAATCGCTAAAGAAGCATGTTATAAGCCACACTGGTGAGCGACGTGATGAGTGCGACACATGACGGAAGACATTCATTGCAAGCTCGGGCCCGTCGCGGCACAAGCTTATTCGCTCAGTCATTAAAAAAAAAGCTCATCTGTCAGTTCTGCAGGCGCAAATTTAATTCTAAACGAGGACTAACACCGCACACCCGCACGCATGTAGTCGAGAAGCTTTGCGTATGCCACCTGTGAAATGCTGCATATGCGCTGAATTCCCTAAGAGGGCATATTTCAAACCACATTGGCGATCGACCTCACAGATGCAACATATTCGCGAACACTTTCCCTACAATCGTGGGCCTTTCATGCCATCAACTTATTCACTCTAGGATAAAGAAAGTCGGCTCCCAGTTCTGTAGTCGCAGCTTAAAATATAAACAAGCACTAACAACGCACACTCGCACGCACACATGCGAGAAGCCTTACCCCTGCCACTGATGTCCTGCTGCATTTGCACGCGAGAATGTACCAGAAGGGCAAGTTTTTAACTCATACTGGCGAGCGTCCTTACGAGGGCGATCTATGCGGAAAGAGTTTCAGCGGGCAAGGAAACCTCTGGTGCCACCAGCGTATTGACTAAATGAATACAGCTTATCGCAAGGAAGAATGCACAGCCCCTGCCTACATGAACTTTTCCAAAGTTTATACAGTGTCTTTGATTCCCGGCTGCATTCCTACGCAAGCTATTATAGGAAACGGCATGGTGTTCCACACTTGTAAGAGAACGAGTACAGTGTATCGGATCACATCGCCACAGATCATGTTGTTAGTGGCAAGGACCTCGCTGTCACATCGCACTTTGTCGCTAGTAATGTGCCGTAGAAAATTATGGAGCAGCGATAATACTCGAGGCCCAAACATTGATGGCTGTAAAACATCAGCAATGCCCTATATGATAGAGTGCATATTTACGGAATCCGCAATTTCACCAAAACTAGTAAGAAACCGCCTGGCTGCAGTGTATGTGCACCAAGTTTTGAAAATTGTTGTAAAAGTTCACATTACATGCAGAGTCGTTCAGGAAGACGCGGTTTGGAGTCCCGTTTGTGGCCGTAAACTTTGTCGCAAACCGCTCTAGGCACATATTATTGAAATAGTCCACCATTTCAAGCCGTTCCGGTCTCACTTTGAACCAACATCCAAAGACAAGCAAGCGTTACAAAAGAATATTTCGATGCTACCGAGCGTGGATGTGTTTTCTTCTCCAAATAATTCTCACTGAAAAGCACAAACTGACGCCATGTGCTACCGTAAATTATAGGAAAGGCCTTCTTCACCCTATTAGGACTAACCATTTTCGCAGACAGAACGACTTACATGTTTACATCCACTAAGTTAGTGGAAAAACCATGACGCGTGCAGCTCGAACTGCGGAAGATTTTGACAGCGTTGCATTTTTAAGAAAGACATGCGAATATTTTCCACCTTTGAAGATCATAAAAAGCCGTGCATAGCCTCCAGCCATGCAGCAGGCAGGTGCCGTGCATGTGTGAATTTCGTTGAGTCATTTGTGACGATGTTCTTTTCACTTAAGCGTATATGCGCAATATTTTCGTGACGAGGAGTTTCTATATAGTCACTGTTAGATACGATCTAAAGGCACACCATAACAAATGTCTGACGAACATATCGTCCAGAGTTCCTGCTCACGATTGTTTTCATGTGTGACCTGTGTTCTGAGAAAATAAAGCGTTCTGTTTGTTTGGATTGAATCCCTTCGTACGTGGTGGCCAGATTTGTCGACGATGCAGGCGAAACGAAGTGTTCGATATTTGCCAGAAACTAACTTAACAAATAAATAGCTTATAAGACCAGTGCAACGTAGAGTTTATTTGCTCTACGAAACGATGCACTTTCGTGTGAACCGAAGTCATTGAAGGGATCCTGAAATGAAGCAATGGGTCATATGATTAGACCTGTGCGTCGCCGCCGCTGCCTATTCTTGCTCACGCCGTTCGCGCCGCTGCCAAAGTCCCAAGAGGGATCACGCCGCCGCGCAATAATTGCGGCGCGCCGCCGTTAGTTTTTGCTTTTAACCCGAATGGGGAATCTGGACATAAAAAATATTTACTTCGCCAGGGTAGCTCTTCTCGATGTGTCTGTGTAATAGACGGTCCATTTCAGCCGTTATTGATTGGCGGCAGCTCGGCTAGCAGCGCGCCCCGTTTCCGGTTCTTATTCTGCAGCGCCATCTGACGTCACGAAGCTTTCACAACTCTCAACACAAATGAGAGGGACGGAATATGCGCCAACGCAACGAACGGAGCCCCCAGAGGTCCGCTTTTGGGCGCACATCCCGGAGGCCGTGCATGAACTCGGATCGCGTTAGCCATCGATTTAGGTTTAGTGCGGCCGCCCGTCTAATGCACCTGTGAAGGTCGGCACACATTCTCTGCATTGTTCTCAAACGTCTGGGACACACTCATATGCAAGTTCAGACTTGACAAGTTCCTTTTTCTGCACATTTCGCCCAGTTTCTTCTTATGCAATGTGCTGGCTGGTTCAATGCGTCGAAGTAGTCAAGAGCGAGGTGCATCACGGCTCACCGCTTTTTCGAGTAACTGAATGCGCTGTGCCGAAATGGGCTGTGGACATTTCCTTTTGAGGGACACATTGAGAACAGCTCCGCGGAAGTTGTATCTTTCACTCCTCCAGTGTTCTCGCGAGTATTGCCTCACCTCAATGCTGCCGCGTCCTCCTGTCCTAGAGGGCGACGACCCAACTCGCTGGATAGCATATTCTTGGAGTATAGGACCTAGTACACTGTGCGTAGATAATTAAAAAAGACAAGTAATACATTTCGATGCGCTAGTACAATTTTTTCTTTCATTCTTACTTGCGTAAATCTATAAGTAAATATAGAAGTAGAGACCAGTGATAAACTTAAAATATAGCTTGGCTATTTGGTAGGCATTCATGTTAAAAAGGCAGGACATGCAAACGCGGACACAAAATAATAATACGTGGGGTTTAACGTCCCAAAACCACAATATGACTATGAGCGACGTCGTAGTGGAGGGATCCGGAAATTTCGACCACCTGGCCCTATTGAAAATCGTGGGTTGGTGGATGCTGGAAATCTTGGTGGACATGGTGGAAACAATAGTGGACAAGGTGGAAAGAATAGTGGATGTGGTGGAAGCTGTGGTGGTCATGATGGCTGATGATGGCGAGAGTGGAAAAAATGGTGGCAGATGGTGGTGGTGGTGGCGAGCTTCTTTTGGTGGTAAGTGGAAAATGCTGGCTGATGGTGGCGAGAGTGGAAAAAATGGTGGCAGACGGTGGTGGTGGTGGCGAGCTTCTTTTGGTGTTAAGTGGAAAATGCTGGCTGATGGTGGCGAGCAAAACATGTTTTGGTGGATGGCTTGGTGAACAAGCCGGATGACGGTGGCAGGATGGAAACATGGTGGATGACGGTGGCATGATGGAAGTGAACGTGACATTATGTGAAGTCGCCATCAGTTCTAATGTTTTCCTCTTGAATGTGCAGAAATATATGCAGTTCAAAGAAGCCAACACCGATCATTAAGTTTTCCAGCACTATTTTTTTTATTCATGCGGCGCCAATAACCGCCACTAGTTTTCTGGAGCACAGCAGCCGTGAATGTTACATTTTACGCACGTACTTATCAGGTTCACATCCGCGATGTGTTGCTTTATAGTCATGTTTGCAAGTATAGAGGTGTCGGTGTGAACAGCGACAGTAACTGTGTTACATCGCCGGGCATTTGCCGAGAAGTAAATGAGTCCTTCCAGCGGGCCCGGGAGACCAGAAAACAGCTTCCGCTTGATACCGCCACGCTTGAAACGCAACTCTGGCAATTCTTGCACACTCACTTACCTCAGCGGCACTTTAAGGTACTAGTGAAAATGCATGCAAAGCTAAAATGCACAAACTTTTACCTTCGGCCTGCGTCGAGATAACCTCCACCAAGTATGACTTCCACCATCATATTATACCACCATGATTGCCACCAAAGGTTAGGCATAGCGTAGCGACCGAGTCCGTCTACGTGTTATCGGCGCTTCTGGGTTTCAGTATACACGATTCCGATGAGTGCGAATGACGTTACAGCACACCTGTGGCATCGGCTAACCTAAATGAAGCGTTTTTTTCTTGTGTACGGTGTCCGCACAAGAAGCGATGAGCATAGATGCGACGCGCTTCTAGCAAACGCCTCCGGTCACCAACCGCCGCCGGTCGCACTCGCCGGCGCTTCTCTGACACGTATGCGAGAACATAGACTTGTCAATTCGCACGCCTTACTGAGCCAATATGATGGCATATTTTTCCCGCGCACTGCACTTGCTTTGGCCCAGCTGTTATGCAGTTGTAGCTAATGATACAGCGTCAGATCAGTGCATTGGCACGGCTGCGCTGTACGTTGCGCAAAAAAAGAAACATCACAATACTCAATCAATTGTACGCGCGTATTTATCGAACGAGATTAGAGTCGACAGAAAGCCTCTGCACATGTCGCACTTTGGAAAAAGCGAGAAACGGCTATTAAAACAACACCCGTTCCTCGCTCCACTTGACATATTTCTTTGGAGTTGCGTTGTCAATTCTAAAAGAAAGTTAGCGCTGTTGCCATTATTGACGTGCCATTCGTTACCGGCAGCAGTTTGTTTGCGTTTAATAACTACGCAAATTTTATTAGGATGTGAAGATCGCGTCTGTCTCCAGTATGAGACATACAAAGCTGAAGCCAAACGGTGTATTAGTATGTTGACTAGTCATTTTGCAAGTCGCTAAGCAAGTGTCAGCGTGGCGTAGTGGTAAAGTACTCGGCTCGGGATCCGCATGTCGGACGTTCGACTACCGGTGGCGGAAGTTTTTTTTTTTTTGCAGAGTTTTTTTTTTCTTTTTTTTGTACTAGTGCTTTCTACATCGCCTTCTATACATTTATTTATGTTTTACGGCTAGGCACGATGGTGCCGACACTGTAGAGCCGTTTTACGCTCCGTCATTCTCCAGCATCCATCATACGCCAGCATCCAGCATACATCACGTGCCACCATCTTCCAGCACCATAATCCACCATAATGGTGGATGGTGGAATCCACCATTCCTCATGGTGGATGAATTTTCAATAGGGGGGGTTCTTTAACGTGCACCTAAATGTAAGCACACGTGCATCAAACGTTTCCGCCTCCATCGAAAATGCAGCCGCCGCGGCCGGGATTTGAGCGGAATGTTTGTTATTGCAATTGATGTGCGCAACGCACTAAATAGATAGAAACACGTAGTAAGATAGATTGAATCTAAGTAGAGACATTAGGCCATACCCGATATGCATTTCTTCAAAACGTCGTCAGGTAAGGAGGGACACGGCACGGTGTGCGCTTTCTAGTAATGGGTAACCGAAGCCTTTGCTAATGCATACACTACCACACTGCGCTTCAGCAACACGGGAGGCAGAGGTTCGTAGCTTGAGCCGCAAACGCGTGCGTCCCGTTGGCCTCTGTCTCGATCCACCAAGGCACGACATTCGCCCGTCGAAATCGTGTCCTTTCTGCAACGCGTATTGCAGCAGTTTTGTCAGTCGGTGCTCTCGCAATCGAAGTAGGCGACGGCAGAGAAATCCCGTTGGTGCATGTGGAAGCTGCACTGCTCCGATGAGCCGGCGCACGCTAACACGAAGCGAAAGGCAAAGAACGTAACTGCGTCTTGGGTGCCTCGGCGACGCCAGCGCGGCCAGTGTCCCTCGCTGGTATCGAGACACTTTAACCATGACCTCTGAGATTGCGCGCAATCTCGGAGTAAGCGCTAGTAAGTGTCGATCGTGACGCATTACTTCTTTACACCTCTCAAGACGGCAGCACCACCCCGCTCCGCCCCGCCTACCTACACCGCCAACGGAGAGCACCGTGCGAGAGAAAATATGTGAAAGATATAAGGCGCGTTCGTGAAGTGTCCAGCTGCTGCCGAGGTAGCTTAGTCAGTTTAGCGTTGGGCGCTTACCGTCGTGGTCGCAAGGTCGTGGGTTCGCTTCCAAGCGGCGGATCTTTTTCTTGGTTTTTTTCGTTTTCACCCGTTGGCGTCCATTTTATCAACGTCATATCCGTAACGGATGTACTTGGTGGACCACGGCACAAAACAATTTCAGTTTAAAAGCACCGGGGGAAACACTGCGCCTTGCGGTACTCTAGTCGTTTGTGTGTTATTAGAAGATGAAAAGCCGCTTTTGAAATAATAAAATTTTATGTCCACGAGGAAATTGTCAACCCACGCCACTATGTATGACGGGAAATCGAGGTATTCCAATTTAGCTACCAAAATATCCTGTTCTACGGTATCGTATGCTCTAGTCATGTGAAAAGCAAACAAAGCCGCATATTTGTTATGTAGGCATGTCAATTGTACATGATTTTCTAAATACACATGGGCATTCCAAATTGAAAAATCAGCCCATAACCCAATTGGACAGGGTCTTAGAATTGATCCATCAACAAATTCATTGATTCGGGTACGGATAATTCTCTCAAACAATTTTACTAGATTTGACGTCAAGCCGATTGGCCCTATGTCACCCAAAATGTACCCCCCATATCTTTCCTTGAACAACAATATTGGCACACGCGCTCCTTTCTTTCTAAGTTTTATGTTACCGCCCCCTCACACGTGTTCTTGCTGCCTTGCGCAAACCGGACCACAATGTCTGGGAACGTTGCAGAGGATTTTAGGATTATCTTTTAGGCTTGAGCGCGGAGACGCGAACAGCTGAGTCTATTCTGGAACTAACGCGGCCACCAGCGATCATCTTCTTCTCGAACCATATTCTTCAGAATACTTATTTCTTCCCTCATTTTGGGACATTCCTTTGACGTCGCGTCGTGGGCGTCCGAGCCGCTGGGACATTTCGCAGTAGTGTTGCAGTTATCACCACCATGAAGCCCACCGCAATGTTTGCAGGTTACTGTACCCTTGCAAATTGCACTGACGTGCCCAAATTTCAGGCATTTGTGGCATTGTAGAGGCCTCCAAACAATGCGGAGCACGGAGGACTTCGCTGATTGCTTCCCATTGCAAAGGTAACCACACTGCGTGTGATCTGCCGGTATATTGTACAGCTTTCTAAGGTGAACTTCGATCTGCATCTTTATAAGAGCGAAATTTTGCTAAATGTTTTTGGGACGAAGCACCTTAGGGTGTCGGCCTTCATCGTCGTTTGCTGTCGTGACGGTCCATTTCCTTGAGCGCAAGAGAGGGCGCCACCGCTTCAGCGCTCGCCGTGTGGCGAGAGAGAGCGAACGGCGCGCGTTGACTACAGAAACGCTCTTTCTGCAATGAACGCTGAACTACCAGTTCGCAAGAAACGAGCACGCGCCCTCGCGCGCGACAGACAACGCCGACGCAGGCAGCGTCTGCTAGCGAGTTTCTTGATTGACTGCTCGCGCTGCACAAAACCGGCCACCCTGTATATATAGGCACTGGATCTTGACCTGAATGTAGTGCCGGTGGGAGATTTCTCTTGTGCGTAGTTGAACAATAAAGATTTGCAGCGTGCACATTAACTAAAAGCGGACTGCTCGTCTCTGAGTGTAATCTTTCTGCTTTCTCTCATTACCCATTAGCAGTGAATTTGCTGTGGGAAACACCAGCGCACAATGCGTGCTTCGCCCCTCCGCAGGTTTCACGTTAGTGGAGCTGAAACACCCTTCCCTACATGCTTCGCCCCTCCACAATTGTGTTTTTTCTTGTAATTCTGCCAGCCCCAACTAATCTTGCATTTTGTTTGTTCAAGCCTTCTGAGATCACTCGGCTATTATTTTCTTACTGAAGAATTCTCTTCTTTGGTTCTTTTCTCACTAGAATGACCGCTGACTATTGTTTCGATTTACTTTTGCAGTTTAGATTAGTCAAGTGGAAAGTTTGGGATGAATTTTAGTCGACGCAATAATTTTTCCTTTTCCTGTTGTAAAATAAAGGCTGCAATTGAATACTTCATGAACTGATGATTAGTTGATTGATTGATTGATTGATTCAATCGGTCCTTCATTGATAATAACAGCATCTATAACGCAGAATCCCATTACAAAGAAACTTGGAGATGTTTCCCAGAAAGCACAATATTGATGGGTCGATCGAGCTGCAACGTTTGATGGCGTAGTGTTTGCGATCACTCCAGTTTTGATTGCGTCTATTCTAAGATCGCTCTATATTGCTACTATAGCCTCCCAAGATCGGCCTAGTTTACATTTACACTGTCGGCTGACTGAGTTCAGTTTTCATTACAATGTCTGCAGGAACTGCCCTGTTTAGGTACGCGCTCCCTCCTGGCCCAGATTTCATTAAAACGTGCTGAAGTATGGTCTATTCGTATTGTTGCACTGCCTCCGATGCCCGTTCATTTTGCCCGGCAGCAACTCAACTCAATGATAGGCGAAACACTCTCAACTGAGCAGTGGTAAAAGTGTTTTATTTCATGCACATGTGCCCTAATTTCACTCTTGACAGTTAACATCCGGGAAACAGCAGAAGGGGGTGCTATTCACTGGATGCGTTTTATAAGTGCATCAACAGCTGCAACTTTTGTAGATAATTCATGAGATGCGTTTCCTGCGCTGTGCTTCACTGCATTGTAGCTGTCATAGAAAGGTTAGCCTTAAAACACTAATATTCAGGGACATCTTTAATTAAAACTCACTCACACACAGTCAAAAATAAACACAGAGATGTATTACCAACGCCACAATTATCCCAACAAAACAATAACTTTAGCAGTTTCGTTCATTTCAGGTTAAATCAATGTCACGTGAACAGAAACTATGATCCGCGATAAGAGTATGAACAGTGTCATGTTTCTGAAGCGACAAAATATATTTTCGAGTATTTAATAAGCAGGATAATGGGCTCGATGAACACTAGACCAGTTTGGCTGAGCTCAGCTTCTATACAACGGAATCAGAACAGAGGGAGATGTATAAGACCAGTTGCCGAAAGGTTTAGTCGGCCTCTGTAGAGACGCCGTGTCTTCAATGATGTCTTTCACGCACATAATTAATTTGTTCTAAAAAACTAATGTTTGACAAACACAGCAATCGGTATAGGTTCCGACATGGGTTGATTTATGGCGCTCATGATTTCTAAATTTTCTAGGCTTGATATCCTACAATAGAGAATCTATGCAATTAGTACTCAAACTGGTATCATAGTGCTTGCAATTTCATTTACGACGAGTCCATGTAGCCTACCAGATGAGGCCAAACAAACACAGTGGCCGAATAGATACCGTTCCAGTTTTCTTACACTTCCATGCTAAATATGGACTAAATAAAGCTTAAATGCATTTCTACTTGGCGGTATTTTTTGTCTCGTCCCCCCTCACCCTATTTATGTAAAGCAAGCCGCTAAGTCTGCCCGATAACTGCACTCTGCCGGACATTTCACGCCATGTTTAATGTGTAAGGTTATGAACACGCGTGCTGTACACGATCATGGCTACCGAGGACCCTTGACGTCACATTCAAGGAGCTGTTCACTTCCCACATTTGTCCCCGGCATGCTGAAGACGAATGGCAGGCCGTCATGATAAACACGTCATCGCTTCATTTTCACCTTTGCATAGCAAAGGTTGCGCAGCTGCTCTTCTACTGGACGCGACGAACGGGGGAGGGGGGCACTGCGGTGCAACTTGGCCCTTCTAATGGACAACCCTGCGCGCACCTATGCATACAGTACATAACCGTGCTCATTCCAAGGAAGGCTCCCGACGTTGCCATATAAATGCGTCTTCAGTGTTCTTTTATTGCCTCCAAGTTCAGCACATGGCAGCCTCCTGCTGCACTTGCAGTCTCTCACTATGCGTGAGTCACCTGTGCTTCCTGCCATTCCATATTGTTTCGTTCTTTTACAACAACAAATATTGTGGGCCAGAAGCCTTTCTAATATTTCTTCCAGATACGCACGTTTAAAACCGAAACCGATGTGAAGCGTTCTCTTTGCCATCCTCGGCGTAGTGCAAGAAACCATGGACGTCTGCATGGTCGGTTATGCGGTTTCCTCAGGCAATGATTAGCGTACACTCTCTCTGCCATGAGAGCCACAAGGGACGCGGCAATGCCAACGACGTAGGCAAACCTGTAACCGTAGAAAGGAACGTTGAACGAGATCAGCCTCCGGTCCCGGCGTGGTGTCAACGAACGAGCCTCGACCGCTTGAAGAAGGCCCGACTCTTCCACTGCCAGCAGCAGCCGGCGGTGCTGATGCCTGCGCACGCCAAGTATAAAAAGCTAAATGTGTACGGTCATTACCAGTGTTAGGAAGCAATTTTTTTACAACGAAAACTGTTATGAGATCATTTTAACGGCCGTTTTTGGCGCCGTAGTTGTCCGCCGCCGCCGCCGCCGGTGTCCGTAACCACTATCGCTCGAAATAAGAAAAAAAAACGAAATAAGAAAAAATTTCCGGGATGGAACGGGGTTCGAACCTGCGCCGTCTGCGTGTGACCCCAGTGTTGTACCTCACAGCCATGCCGGTTTTATGTTTGCTTTATTGCCTGTTTCCAGACATGAATTACATCACAAGGACATAGAATAAATCACAACAAATGGTGTCCGTCCTACTGGACAGACATAAAGAATGCAAGT